>NW_011948429.1:692653-697688 GCF_000503995.2 Ceratosolen solmsi marchali | reverse complement strand
TCTCTATCTCTATCTCTATCTCTCTCTCTCTCTCACTCTATTTATCTATATACATATACCTCTATCTCTACGTGTCCTATGGATCTTCTATCATCGGTATCCATTCGACCATCTACCCCTGCCGTTGCCTCGCTACTGCCTACCCTCTTCTAATATAATAATTATTGCCAGGATGAGTTGGCATAAGGAGGAACGTTTGTGCGAATTCGGATTAGACGCTTTTTTCTCCAATGGGACATCCACTACCCAAACCAAACATGCTTTTGCATCGAAAAAAAAGACGATGTTTGTGTTGAGCTGTTTACCGATATTGCCTGTAGATTATTTTTTGCTCACACATTCATGTACGTTTAACCGAGTCACTTATTTAAACTGGAATTCGATAAATGTATACGTTTGGTCATTTCACAATAAGTTCAAAAACTCTCAGCGCTCTCAAAATTTTAGTCGATACTAGTAATTTTTTCCCCCTTTACCTTCTCATTCTTGTTGTTGTAATTATTACTTTAAAAGTCATTGATTATCGTCTAACTCAACGCGATAGTTATTCATTTGCATTATTTAACTTTAATGCATTTCTTACTGATTATTGACCATCGAATGATTAATCTTTCGTTACTTATACTTACATTATTTCCGTACAATTGGGTAAATTATAAGTACCTTATTAAGTAGTTAGAATAAAGGCTTTGTAATTGAAATGATCTATGAGATTACAGTGGACTGTCTATATTCGATAGAACGCGTCATTAGAGATGAACGAGTCCGTCATATTAACTGGGACTCATGACGAAGAAATGACAAACTACAAATAAACTACATTGATAAATTTACTCGAAATACGTGTGCCCGATCATTCGATAATTGTTTGCCGAATCTTTCGTTCGGCTGCTTCTTTAAGTCGTCAGCATCAGTCTCGCTTATTTTACAAAGACGAGTGAACGTGACAAGCAGGTAATGTAATAAATAGCGTGAATCAATATCTAATTTTATTTTTAGAAATAAATTTTTTTTTAAGTCACACCTGTCTTGCTTGCTCGTAAAAAATTTCCCATAATATTGTGAAATTAATATTGTTGATATTTTATGTTTTACTAACATATCGTAATTGGAGGTAAAATTTCCATTGCATCGTGCCTATTCATATTTTTAAATTATTGGAATAATATATTAGAAAAAGGATGATTAACTTGAATAGAAGGATGATTAACTTGTTTTTTTTTTTTTTTTTTTTTTTTTTTTTTTTTTATTAATTTTCAGTAATTGAACATGGCAAAAAAAAATGTAAATTCAATATTACTTGGTTTATTTATTACAGTCCATACATACGTTACTATTAAAACATTATTTTATACTTTATTATAAAAGAATTTTTAATTAGTTTCTACATTTTTTTTTTCCATATAACGTTTCTTTTATTAACGTTTTTTTTTTTATTACCCGTAATATCAATTTAATATGCGTACTTATATTTTGTTATTTTAAATATATCATGATTTTTCTATTTAATTTTATTATTCATATACCTTAAAATCTCTGGGATTATAAATTTTTCAATTCCAAAATATGTTGTGAATAGGTGAGATTCAGAACAAGACAGTGATTAAAGAGAGAAAAAAAGAAGAAAAATATATCGAATGCTCGATTCTATATACTTTATAAATAATTTAAATGTAAATAATAGATAGTTTATAATTATAATACACTTTCATCAATAATTCGAAATTATCATTGCGAAAAATGCTTGTCGTAGAGAATGTTTGAGTAAAAAATAATGCGGAATATTGTGTTTATATTTTTATTCGGGGTACAAACAATTTACAAAAGAAAATTTACTATTTTATATAAACGGAATTTATTGTAAAAATATTTTAATCCATTGTGAACATCTTTCTTTGTTTATTATCATTAAAAAAATTTTTTTTTTCCACGGTCAAACTAATTTTTGCAAATGTGCTAATTGTATTTTTATCATCTGTAACGACAATCATGTCGAACAGAAGAATTTTTAAATTAACGTTGTTACTGATAGATATCAATATGCAAAATGTCGTTTCTTTCATACAACTAGCTAAACTACAACGTGGAGTAGCTAAGAGAAAATTAACTTTAACCGAGAGTTATTAAATATCACTTTAAAGATTAATTAATGAAGATTAATACTTTAATTCCCGATTTTCAATGAAGAGTATATGTATTTTCATTAAAATGAAGATTAAAGATTAAGGTGTTCTGAAATGAGAAAAAATAAGCTTTATATATTTATATACAATTTATCGCGGCTAGGTTGAATTATTACGAAGGTGCTTTTAATAAAAAATGATTCGCAATATAAGTAGAATATAAGTGATGGTTAATTTACTTTTTTATTAAAAAAATTTACAGAAGCAAAATTGCTTATTGAAATTTAGTTTAATTTTTTTTTCATAATACTATATCGCTTTAACGATCATGTATTGAAATATAAGAAAAAAGTAAATGAAAAAAAACAACAACAATTTGAGACTATATTTTGCATATTTATAATGATTGGATTGTTGAAACCCAGTTTTATAAGGCTTGGCAAATAAAAAGTCAAACGTTTGACTGATGGAATTACTTTATAATTTAAGCGTATATCTTCGTTCATAAATCTTACGTATCCGCTAAGAGTATTATAATATAGATGCTGAGTAGAAGTTTGTCGAGACTTTTCACGGAAAAAGCTCGTATGACAGATTAGCAGATACTATAAAGCGCCAAGTTTCACGAAACAATTTTCAATATCCCCTTGATAAGGATAGCGTAGCTTTTATTTCTTGACGCGATACCGACAGCTGCGGATACACGAAGTTGACAAACTTTAGTTATTACAGCAAAGTGATTAGAAGCGTGAGTCTACGATTTCAATAAAGTAAATTCTCAAAAGTCACTCGCCCAACCTTACGAATTTTAAAATACCCATTCTACAAACAAATCCATTGCCCCAAAATGGATTATTTCGTAATGCCTAGTGTTTTGCCGTAAATGTACAATAGTACAAAAAAAAAAAAAAAAAAGAAAAGAAAAGAAAAGAAAAAAAAAGAAAAAGAAAAAAAAAACCTTCACTCCTCACCGCCTCGTGCTAGCTCATACTCAATGGTAGGCTACTTGGGATCCTGGTACACTTGGCCTCGCGAATAAAAAAAAACAATCATCACCAAAGTGCATTTCTGTCCAATGTATTCCATAGATTGTCGAAGCACCGTGGCCATAAAAATCCGGTCTTGGGCGTGCGCACGTGTGCAAGAATCCTTGAGCGTATCGTCGGCGGAAGCACACTCGTATTTATCGCGGAACGGCGTGAGGTGGGAGGCTCAGGATGTACCGAGAGCTGGATGCGAAATCCGGATAAGCAGATATTAGTTAATCGGGAGGAGGTCGCGTCGACGACAAACGCAGTCGCTGCTGCTGTTGCTGCCGAGGCAACGAAGGAGCTCGCTCGGCGCCTCCACGCTATCCTTACCTCGTAGCCTCGGAATGAGGAAGAGAGAGAGAGAGAGAGAGAGAGAGAGAGACACACACACACATCGAGAGTAGGCGCTTATCTCCACTCTGCAAGACTGACTCCGGTAATGCGGCATAAGATCGCCTCTCACCGTCCCTCCGCCGCCTATCCGCCCCCCCCCCCACCAAAGCCCGTGAAATATCGTTAAAGCCGAGTGTATAGGAAGAGGAGGAGGCTTCTTTGCGCCGCCGAGTACCAAGGAGCTAAGTTCCTTCAATTAGGAGAGGTTAGGAGCCGAGGAGGCCGGGAGCCCATTGTTAAGAGGCTTTTAAATGCGTGTCCGGGCGTGGATGAGATGTTTTTCGAAGATTGTGGCGTGAAGCTGTGGATGATTGAGTGCCGGTCTCGTTCGTTTCATTGGGCTTTTATGGGTTGCGGATGGAGAGGATCGTGCAATTTTATCATGCGAAAAAATTATTTTCACCGTATGTGCCGAGCAACCTTATCGCTCCAATACTGATAATTCTTATTTATTTTTTCTTTTTAAATTTTTTTTCTTTTCACCTCATGCCGATGTATTATGACTATTATAATATTATTATGTATTATGTGGTTTAAATACGAAATTATGTATAAAACATATTTATATCAAAATAGTATGTATTAAGGAGACCATCTGGGCCAGAATGTCATCAAGGAGCATTTAGTGCATTAAAGATTCTTCGTACTTTCCTTTCCACGCATAATGAAAGTTCGTAGAAATCATAATGTTTCACAATGAAGAAAAAGTAACTGTCAACAACATAAATGTAAATAAAAATGTTTCAAAAGTGTCAATAAGATATCGTCGAACTGCGATGAGACGCACTCTTAATGACGAACTTTTAATAAAATAATAAAATAGATAAATCGCTTCGGTCAGTTGGAGCTCTCTCTCTCTCTCTCTCTCTCTCTCTCTCTCTCTCTCTCTCTCTCTCTCTATTTGATAGGAATGAACTATGAGTTTGGCTGAGCGTAAGGTGAGAGAGAACGAGGCTGTCGTAACAGCAGCAGCAGCAGCAACAGCAGCAGCAGCGGTAGCGGCAGTAATAGTGACAGAAACAGTACCCAACATCGTCTCTTTCCATTGTAATGTATGCAGCATCTGAATTTAGAAGAGCGAGCGAATGGAGCGTAGGGAGGAGCAGTGAACCCACGGAGTAGAGAAATATATAAATCGCGAAGGAGAGAGAAAGATGGGATGCCGGTGTAAGGAAAATCTCGTGCCCGGGCGGGCATAACCTTCTTATATACGTATATAAGGGAGGCCAAATTCGTCCGACTACCGCCACCGACGAAAACAAACGGTCTCGCTTCATTATACGCGACGCTCGCTACTGTACGCTTCGTTTGTTCTCGAAAGTCGTACGCTTTAGGGAGAGTAACTCTCTCTCTCTCTCTCTCTCTCTCTCTCTCTCTCTCTCTTTCTAGCTCTTTCCATCTCGAGCGACTCACCCCTGTTGCAGGAAGGAAGAGTCGAAGGACTCGAAGCAGTAGCAGAAGCGAGAGGGAGAGAGAGATAGAGAGAGA
>NW_011948429.1:687553-692620 GCF_000503995.2 Ceratosolen solmsi marchali | reverse complement strand
ATAGAGAGAGAGAGAGAGAGAGAGAGAGAGAGAGAGAGGCTAGCTTGAATTAATACAATCACTGCTTCGGCCTCACCCACGTGCCAGAAATGAGGGGTGGAATGGTGGGTGGTTGTACCGTGAAAGCTGCGAGATAACCATGAGCCTCCTTCTTCTTGTCCCCTTAGCTTGTCATCGAAATTATACGCCTTGCCGCTGTCTCCTGTCGAGCGAGTGTATCTGTCTGTGAAAAACTTGCTGTTTTCAGGACATCTTTCCGCTAAAATTTTGAAATTTAAATGCTCCTTCGTCTCTTTTCGACACACACGCGCGCGTACATGCACTCTCTCTCTCTCTCACTCTTTCACTCTCTCTCTCTCTCTCTCTCACTCTCTCACTCTCTCTCACTCTCTCTCTATTTCTGTACATCATCATCGTCTCACTATCTATTTCAATCTATTTATTTTAGTATCTATCATGTCATGATGCTGTGGAAAATCGGATCACAAATTTATTTTCATTTATTCTTCTAATATTTATTTATAATTGTATTTAGATATCTGTGCAAGGTATTGGAAAAATTTCTTGACACGCTACAATGAAATTCTAAACGAGCCTTATGCCAACTCCTTGACTCTATTATGAATGTGAACATTTTACTAATTTTTCCCTTCCAAAATTCTTTAATACTTACATCATTACACATTTTTCGAAATATAAGAAAGATATAGATTTAAATATAATTTAGTTAAAATGTAATAAAAATTATCAATAGATTATAAAACTCTTTCTTCAATTATATCAATTTACCACCAATATTTTTTGTAATATTCTTTAAGTTAGTATTTAGTTTGTTTGTTTTTTTTTTTAAGGCATTGTAGTTTGTATATTTGATGCGAATATATTTAAGTAAGTAGTAAACTATAATTTGGTTGCGGGTAATTAATTCTTTAATACAACACTTCTCCACTCGTTGAATTTAAAATTAGACAGAGGACAACTTTGTAGACCATAGACATTAACAAAAATTGTGCAATTTCATTATTGGCATAAAATAATGTTCAAGTATTCAAATAATTTTTTCATCATTTAGCACTAATTTATATGCAATAATATTTGGTGTAATCATTCATTAATTATTCATTAATAATGATTTGTTTAATTGCACAGAAATATTCAGATTGAGTGGGAAATCCGTTAATTGGTAGTTGTTGTCGTACGGATTCCATTATAATTCATGTAAAAGCTAATGATTTCGTACGTCTGAAGCACCTATATTTTTTATTTCTTCAGTACCGCTACATTTACTATATACCGAAGAATAATAATATTAAATTGGCAAAATTATCTTCGTTATGTTAAATAGTATATATTATTTGTTCATAAATTATGCCTCGTTCACATATCTTGTACTCTAATACTTCAGGCTATTCATTTAAACAATAATAAGTCGTTTAGATATTTATTCAATTATAAATATTAGTTTAGTAATAATATTTCAGTCATTAGCATCAAAAAATATCTCGTAAACTATGGACAATGGAAGGTCTCTTGATTTAGAGAAAGTATAGAATAAAATCTTGTAATTTTATAACTGTCGTATATAAAAGATGAAAATCAATGCTTAATCAATCCTTCATTAATCAAAGAATCCTTCATTAAAATCCTTAGGTTTTATGATGTCTCGTTATGTGATACGATGAGCAAAATATCGTTTATTTATTTTAGATTTTGAACATTATTCTCGATTTAATTCTTGAGAATTTTTTGCAATTTTAATTGCTTCTGCAAATGGCTTCGTATACCAAGTATTCCAGCATTTGCTGAAATCTACTTTTCAATAGTAATAACAAACGGCATTAATACGGAAGAGCACGAGCGGTAATTCTCTTTAAACATCCAACTAGAAGGAGAGTGAAAGAGAGAGAGAGAGAGAGAGAGAGAGAGAGAAGTTAAGTAGGGAGCAGGTAAAAAAAGTCGTAGGGAAAAAAAAAGAATGTAAAAACGTCAGGCAGCACCATATCAATATATACTTGAAGCAGTCATTCGCGGAATAGGAAAATGTATGCCCCGCGAACTGCCGCTTTTAATAAAATCAGCGGTGACATACCTCGAGGTATAGCAAATGGAAAATATGCACGCCCGTTCGTTGGTTCGAAAGATTTTGCGGCTGATAAAACTCGCCCGTGCCATTTACCGGAAAGGGGCGTGATGGGGAGGGGGTACGCAGAGTAAGACCGAGCGGCGGGAGAATACGATGTGAAGTGAGAGCTGATAATGACAGACTCAACGTTGCAGATGCCATTGTTTCTTTTCCTTCTCACATTCCCTATTCCCCGTCTTCCATTCTCTTCATTTTCATTCTTTTATCCTCGTTCCTTCTACGACAAATAATTTCTTCACTAATCTGACGACACGATTTTTTTAATTTCCACTCTCTGTATTATACCGTAACCGAGCATTGCTCTATGAATATGTAATTCACGAAAGCCCCATAGCACAATGAAAAACCGTATAATACTTTAAGGGCCATGAAATATCGACGTATAATAAATTTGCAATACAAAAATATATATTGCAAATATAACAATATATCTATACACACACGCGCACACACACGCGCACACACATTGGTAATAATTATTTATCTGCTTATTTATATTAACCGTGCGACATATATTTGTTTATTATTGTCGTTTAAAAAATTGCAGTGACAGTGATAAATATAAACGGTAATTAAAAAAATAATGTGATAAATCTACTTAATGATATTTCTCCATTTAGTCATATGTATGAAAGTCTGCATTTTACGTTATTTCTCGTTTTTAATTCGCTCTGATCAAAAGCGACAGTGTAAAAAATATTTTATGTCTTTATTTTCAAAGATTATTTAGGGAAAAGGTTTTAACATACGAGCAGGAAACTCGAACATTAACTTTCTCGCTTAATAAAAAAAAGCATTAATAATACACGCATAATGCAAAGATCGAATGGAATCGAAGATAAAGTACAATATGGCGAATCGAGCTATAGTCACGTTATATACAAAGTGAGATCTCTTAGAAAACTTACCGATATGTAAACACGACCCCTCCCCCCACCGCCCATCAGATTCCCATACGAAGCTTGATATCAATCACGAATCACCCAATTACACTAATAACTCAGATTTCTCAAAATTCAGCTCAAAGTAGCCGAGTATCCATCAATGGTGTCGAGCCGTCGCTCTCTTACGCCGCGATAAATCGTTGACAAAGAAACTTTGACTTCTCGGGCGGAGCGATTTGCCACACCCACGTTGAGCAAATTTCTCGCAAGAGAGGCTCGTCGTAAGAAGGCAGAGGAGTGCGCTATCCTAGGAATTCGATAAGAGGAGCGCATCCGACAGGGCGACCGACTGCCGATCGACCCGCGATCGACTCCCATCCCCTTCCCTCGCTCCAGTCATTAACTTTACGGGGAGGCTTATCGGCAGCCTGCCGGCCCATAAACGTAACGCACCCATGATTCACGTGTGTAAATGGGCGAGCGTGGGGAGGGGGCGGAGGCGCGTGTCCCGAGACTTTATCGCGAGGCGCTCGGTACAGGTGCGCCGGTTTCGCTTTGGCCTTAAGGGGGCCATTAAGCGCCGTGGTGGGGGTGGGGCGCGGGTGGCCGAATTGCTCGGAGCCTTCGAGTGCGAATTTACGGCTCTTTTATCCGTCGGGCGGGGAAGGTATGTGTCGTATGAGTAGGCACTTGCCTTTTTATTCGTCGGTTATGATATTTCCCGGCATTTTCATCGCTCGCCGTGTTTCAAAAGCCAACTTTTCAAGAGCCTCTTGGTATAATCCGGCGCTCCTATCACTTCGATTATGAAGCGAATGTTGTTCGACACTGCATCGCATTGTCAGAGTTAAATGCGCTTGATTTTATTGGGGGAAATTGAATGGGCACGGCATGCATATTAATAATATAATAATAGAGAGATTTCTTTGATGGGAAATATCATGGAAACCCATCGTTATGATTTACAAATGAATGGCACGAAGTCGGATATTTTTAAAACTATCATCATTCGTAACGCGTTATCGTCGTTTTCTGCCCACAAACTGTCGCTGCCTTATACATTCTCTGCCCCCCCCCCTCACGCCACTTTCCCCACCCACAATCTACGACAGAAAGGAGAGAGAGAGAGAGAAAAAGTGCGGAAAATAAGGAAAATAAATAGACGCCAAAGGGAACAAATCACAGACACCCTCGCTCATAACGTTCCAAAATAAGTATACGATGGTGTCTCGCAAAAACGACAAAGCACGTGGTTATCTCTTTCTTTTTTCGATCGTCTGTCTCCTCCGATTTTCTTCGCGGTTCCGTTATATCTTTTACCATTTTTTTTTTTTTTTTTTTTTTTTTTTATCATTATTTTAACATTTTTTTCTTTGCACCATTTTTATCTGATTTTTCCCCCCTTTTTTTTCATTCTTTCTCTCTATCTCTTCTCTAGACGGTTTCATTTTGTTTATTAATCATCGCATCGTGAGATGAAATATTCAAATTTTAAAAGTCAGATGCTCTTGTTGTTTTTAGATGGACTATATGGAAAAAAGAAACTTGCTTAGACTAATAAATTAATTGTTAAATTAAATTAAAATTAAATGTCGTGTGTCCTTCATTTTAGTTCAAGTCGGCGTGTAATAATAAATTGTCATTTATTGTCATTATAAAATTGTTAAATATTTTTTCTTATCATGATAATTATTGTCTTTCATTCGATTTCCGAATCATTCATCTCCCAGAATTTTTGAGTTAATAAATTTTATAAATTATTTAAGTATTATTGTTAATGCAATAACAAATTAATTCACGGCTTTATTTAAATTTCCTATTAATTAATTCATACAAATGATTTCAAATATAATTCTTTAATTAAATAACATTCTTTTATCGTTGAATGAATTAGCAAAGTGCTAATATTATTATTATCCTCAAATAATTGTATAATATAGAAAAAAGCCTTTTTTATACAAAATTGTTAATGATAAATGCTTGAAAACCGTTTTTATTATCCAATAATCAAATTTAAATCCTAGTTTTTTGTAATAAAAT
>NW_011948429.1:662553-682553 GCF_000503995.2 Ceratosolen solmsi marchali | reverse complement strand
CACGCTCGAATCGATTTAATGCTAATATATTTTCTCCATTTCTACATAAGCAATAAAAAATATTTTTTATTAAATGTCGCTTCGTGCATGAATTATGTTATTGAAATATCGATGTACGAATTCCTAAAGATAATTAAGACTGAAATTATTGTCGACAGGATGTGCGGCCGAAGTAAATTCCACGAATACGAAGGCGTGGATCAAGTGGATGTAGTAGCATCTCAGTTACATAATACGCGCGCAAAATATAAGGAAAAAAGGTTGGCTCGACGATTTAGCTTCCTCCTTTCCTCCCCTTTTTCATTTTTATTAGATTTAGGTCCGACTCATTGGTCTTAGGGCATTTCCAAAAGCTTTTATTTAAATACCGGATTTTTTTTTTAATAAATTGCCATTATTATTATTATTATTATTATTATTATTATTATTATTATTAATACAGCCAATTAAGGGTTTTGTTGAGGGTGTTTGTCATTTAATCCAATATATCAATATATCAACATCTATTACTATTTATATAAGAATGCATTGGAGTTCGTAGGCATATTGGATATCTCATAGTGAATATCTGAATATGTAATAATATAACCGACTATATCTTTTAATCGAATGATTTAGCGTTAAAATATATTTAACGATATATAAACAGTATGAATATATAAAATACTTTCACATGCGAATATTATGAGATTGCAGAGGACAAAAAGGAATTGTAATCACATGTGGAATTTAATGCATGACATTTTATTTCTCTAAACATTCAAAAATAAATTAAGTATATCGTTACTTTACCTGGATACACGATATATGCATGGTGATAATATTAATAATCTGCTAATAAATAATAAGATATAAAAGTACATATGGGAATAGGATATTTTAATTTAATTATCTGTGATAATAGATGTATTGATTCATTGTTGATTATCATTACCATGAGGTTTCCATTGAGGGAAGAGCCAATGCTATATACATTGTCAGATTATCAGTCTACTGTAACGTAAATATGAAACTGTACGATATGCTGTTTATCTGAAAATAATTAAACTTAGCACAGTAGCAGTTGAATAGTAGAAATAAATTAAATTTTCAAACTTGTACTTTCATTCATCTGTCGCAACTCAGTAAATTAAATGTGAAAGAAATCGATAATTGTTAATTATATAACTATTGGTAGCAATTGTCAAAATACAGTTATTTTTTAATGGAGAGACGGGGGAGGATATTTTTTCACTCAAAATATATATAAAGTTTACTAAATAATTTATTCATCTATCGTGTGTATGTAATTATATGCCGGTGTAGATAAGTATGCGTCAATGTTATATTTATGTTTATGGACTAATTAATGATTTTAAATTTATAATTATACTGAAATTCTGACAAATCTTTATATTCCCTAAAGAATTTATTAACACATGGATAGAAGAAAAATTTAATATCTATGTAGGTACGAATTCCTTTCAACTGATTGCGGTTAAAAAAAAAAAAAATTGTTTTAGTTTGAACAATGTTTTAAAATCAAATTGCAATCATGATTATGGATTGATAGAATTTTCATAAATTCACGTTCTCCATGTAATTTATGACATCAAATATCTATTGTATGTATGCTATGCTTCGTAGTAACTACTCAAGCATAATTTTAACTGTTTTGAAAACCATAAATTTTCTGTAAATTATAATAATAATCACATACTTATGAAATAATAATTTATATTAAAATAAAAAAATAAAAAAAAAAAAAAAAAAAAAAAATTTTTTTTAAGGGGGGGGGGGGGGGGGGGAGGACGCTGAACTTGAAAAATTCAGAACATATTAGAATTTTATTGATTTTTTTAGTAGACAGATATGACGCTTTACACGCAGGTTTATGGATAAAGAATGTACCACTTCAGAAAAGATCGGAAAAATGCAATTTTACAACATTTTTTAATCTCCGTAGAAGTAGATAAAATGAAAGCTCAGGCATGCAGAGTAACGAATCTTGGGTATAGATATTTTGCAGAGAGAAATAAAGTATCATTAAAGTTATCCAAAGTCAGCATTGAAGTTGAGAATGAATCCTTTGTAATCAATTTAAGAAGGAAATTGAAAAAAAAATTCTACATTAAAACACTTTAGCCCTTAAATGATGAAAGAGAATTATTTTAAAAAGCTAATGTACCAGAAAGTTTGTAAAATTTAACATTAAAAATATAAAATCAACTGTGATATTGAGTTTTATATTTGAGAAAGTCTTATCTCGTCATAAAATATCATTCTGCCCCGGGTAAGTATGTATTATAAATAAATGTACCTATGTCAGAAATTTTATGTAAGCTCGTCGTGAAGTATTGATTTTTCTTAATTTCTAGCATGTAGCACTTAAACTTTTAAGTTATAGAAAAAAAAAAAAAAATGCTTGTACATCTCTATAAATGTATGTGTAGCTTAATGTTAAATGTGTATATTAATACAAATTGCACATGTATATTAATATTCGCAAATGAAAGAAAAAGTCACGTACAAGATAATGTGCCAAAACGGTTAAATCTCCAGTGCGCGCGCGCGTGTTCGTCTCTCCGTCAAATGCGCTAGGCATTCGGTACAATGTTGTAATTATGTGTAATTCACGAGTGCAAGCGATACGTATGTAAATCCACGTGCCCGGTGACGCAGGAAGATAGATAGCGAGTTTAGATAATTACAGAGTTGTAATGGATAAATCAGCATAAAAGTGAGCAACATTTGAAATGAAAGATGTATGTTAAATGGTCGTTGTAGGTCCCGATTGGCGGAGGATCGTCAGGAGCGAAAGAAGAGAAGGCCGTGCTTTTCCCAATAGGCTTTAAAAGCACTCAATCGCCTATAAAACATTAATGCCACGGAGTCGTAGGGAGCGAGAGAGAGAGAGAGAGAGAGATACGCGTCTTTGATAGTTGGCAAGTGTAAAGCGACCGAGTCCGTTGTAGCGTTGAGTGGCGAATGCTTGAAAGTCGCGAAGTCGGTGCTGCGACACATCCGACATCCGACGGTCCGAATCCGTTGGTGGAACGGCCGTTGGACGCTGAGACAAAGAGCCGGGCGGGGGCGCACGACGCGGCCAAATGGAAATTCGCATCGATTTTTCACGCCTTATTCACGATACTCGGCGTCTCCGTTGCTCCTCACGCCCGGACCTCGCGCGACTCCTTCCCTCTCGCAGTCTTAATCCCGTCCCCCTCGGGCGCGAGCAGCCAGAAAACGGGACGCTGCGACTGCTCTCAGCGACACAAACGGACAGAGTGGCGACGTGGGTAAGGTCGGGGGAGGTCTAACGCCGCGAATTGAGCGTGGAATATGACGCTACGAGTTATCCGCGTTATAAATCTGTCGCGCGGCCGTGTGCGCGTGTATGCGGAGGTCGGTGGGCGTGAACCTCGGCGCATCTATTTCGCCCCGCTCACGTTGCGCGGCAATAGAGACGTCAAAGTTTGCCATTATTCCGGCGATTCGTCACGGGTTGCGTCATTGGGCTCGAGTGCTGGGCCTCTTCGAGGGGCGGACGACATCGCGCGCGGGCCCACGACTCTCCTTCCTCCCTTCTCTTCCTTCTCTCCGGCCTCCCTTTTATTAGGACTCGCGGAGGCTCGCGCAGCATTTACACGCGGTTGCGCCTTTAACGAGGACGGATTTGACGAGGGCGATCGTGCGAAATTTCCCGTTCGGCCGAGGACTTTTTACGCGGCTTCTCCCACTGATCTGCTGACAGCCGGAACATTTCCATTAGGACCAAGCCTTCTCACTTAAACGCGCCTCTTCGTTATTAATGCATCTGTCCGGGACTTGGAATGGAGTGCTAAAACTTTTATTATTCTTCCTTGTATCGCCGGTGACCAGTTGTATTGCGGATTATTGGTGTTGGTGCGATTCTTATTTA
Source organism: Ceratosolen solmsi marchali (assembly GCF_000503995.2). Taxonomy (NCBI): domain Eukaryota; kingdom Metazoa; phylum Arthropoda; class Insecta; order Hymenoptera; family Agaonidae; genus Ceratosolen; species Ceratosolen solmsi. Next base: position 678,652 of record NW_011948429.1, on the reverse strand, counting down.
TAAAAAAAAAAAAAAAAAAAAAAAAAAAAAAAAAATCACTCCCAACTGATATTTGTATCTTCTATAAGAATGCGAGAGGATATCGAGAGAATTGAGTTTAAAAATTTTTCAAATATATGTATATAAATCGTCGTTAAATTAAATTTCTAATTGTTTAAACTGTTGCATAAGCTGCGATATTGTTGCAGTCATACTTTATAGCGGTGAACGTTTTGTATTCAAATTGTACTATATAAATCCAATCCAGATGAGTGAAACTATTGCTCATGCATTTTAAAACTATGGCTCACTGAACTGAAATTTCAATTTAAGGAATTTAAAGTATAATGCTTGCGCATAGAATTACATTGTTTGACGATTGCGATTGTTACAAAGTACCGGAACACAAATTCATTAAAACAAAACAGAGCCTATAATCCCCATTGTATACATTTATTTTTCAATAGTTTTAATATGATTTCAGCAATAAAATAATCTGCGTATTACATTAGTGAATTATAATCCTCGATTGTAGGGAGAAATAATCGTTACAATTTTATTTGTATACTATACTTGTTATTTGTTTTTGTTTTTATTCGATTTCATCATATACATTACAATAATAAGATTGTTGTCGGATGTAAACATTTGTACGATACTTTTAAACAGCAAAAAATTAATAAGCACTTAATAATATCATTATCAAAATTCTTCTCATAGATGCTGTACTAATAAATAAATAAACTAATATCTATTAGTTCAAGTAGATTTAATGTTTTCGTTTTCCAATTTGCTAATTTATCCTATAAATACGTTAGAGCTATTTCAGTTAAATAATACACAGTGTACCGCGACTTCACTGGAATAATGTAACGTTTAACTTTGTCAAAGTTGATCCACATAGCCTTCGATTATTGCAGCGTCGGCTGAGGGAGTTTTTAAAGTAGGACAAAGTCGAAAATATTCAACGATCTAAATCTCTCGTCTTAAATCTCTCGGTCTCTCTCTCTCTCTCTCTCTCTCTCTCTCTCTCTCTCTGTCTCTGTCTCTTTTGTTTTTTAAGACAATATGCTACTGAAATTTTGAAGGCTCGCAATGCCTTGACGATAAGTAATGAAATATCAAAAAAAAATTTTTTAACAATTATAACGAAGCAGTGATTTAATTAAACAAACAACTCGAGCACTTAAATGAATAATAATTTATATAACCTAATTGAACTGATTTTTATTGCGTATGTCTTTTCTCTTTAAATTCATATGTTTTAATGACGAGTAATGACAAAGTGTATTGTATTTTGTTCCATCGTAAGAAGAAATTTCAATAATGAGCTCGGCAATTCTAGTGAAATTCTAAAAAACATTTTTCTCTACGCAAAATAACAACATCATATGTCATATTATTTAACGCAAAGCAATTCATTCAACTAATTGCAAGCAACGATTAATATAGCTTGTAATTTCAAATATTAAAAAAAAAAAAAAAAAAAAAAAAAACCAGAAGATAAGAATAAAAGAAAAAAAAATTATAGATAAAAAAGTACATCCATACGTTTATATTAACATTCTATTTCACAGTTATTGAACTTCCTAATCAGCATAAAAGTTCTCTCTGCGCTGACGTCTCATTCTACCCGTCAACTCCATGATTTTTCCTGCATCAGTTCTCATACTCACATTTCAATGTATCAATTATCCTAATAAAAATGTCATGAAAATATCGTAAAACTTAATATATACATCTATCCACGATAAATTGTTTGCCGTAATATTGGTTATTTAATTTGTAAAGCCTTTAACGCAGCCTGAAAATCAGTTAAATTCAAAAATCAATAGCACAGCTGTACGAATGCAGCCTATATATATATATATATATATATATATAACTAACAGTGACACGCGTGTCTTGTCGCGCAATAATTTATTTCATTGTTAACGCCACGCACTCGTCATGGAGAATTCGGTCACGCTGTAGCTGAAATGCCGATTCACATTTCTGATCGATGGAGCCGACCGACGAGATGATGTCCGCCTTGTGCGCGTGACTTGGCCACGCTTAATTTCCCGATGATAGATCGCAATGTTTTCCCATACATTTCTGATTCCTAAGGGCGTAAGCTGCGTGTCGTGTCTCCAATTTCTGTTGTATTGAAGCGGTAGCGGCCGAGCGCACCGACGCTACCTATCGTTGTCGTAATCTACATCGGCCAGATCGATAATTAAACGTTACTCTGCGATTTCGCATTATTAGATGGAAAAGAACAAAAAAAAAAAAAAAAAAAATGGGGGGAAAAAAAGGAAACCATATGATCGGGTCGGTCATTACTTGAAATTTATGATATTATTATCAGAAAGGGAATGAAATGATACTGCCGATGCGAGTGGGCGTTGACCGTTTGGATTGACATTTCATAATTAAAAATTAATTATTGTATTTTGAATCGCATGATGGCTAACGGATCATTTATTAATTACATTTTAATTTTCAATATTCAGTAACAGTTTATTTGTAATAATAATGCGAGTCGAGTGAGTTCCTCGTTAAACTTTAACACATTTGATGTTCTGTGCCATTCGTTATTCGTTCTATATTAACATTGAAAAAAAAAAAAAAAGATCCAGAAAGATAAACAAACTCAATAAATATACTTCAAATATATTAATATCCACGTCCTGATTTCATATTATTTTTCTAAAATAAATTTTAACTTGTATTCTTACTCGCACGCTTTAATAATAATGCCAATTACGAAGTGCCAATATAAGGAAAGTCGGCAATTAATTATTGCGATAAAAGTATTGACACAAAACTAATAACTAAACATTAATTTTAACTTTAATTATCATTATCTAGATTTTTTTTCTTTCTTCATTTGCTCATGCGACCCTGAAATCGAATATTTTTAAACGTTAAATTATTCCGCTACATAAAGTGAGTTGATTCAATACAATAAATACGAAGGTTCACCTCTGGCACTACTCAAAACCATTTGACAATTATGAATTAGTTGATTACGAGTTAATAATTTACAATGGCTCATAATATTAATTTCCCTCAAATTTCCCGAATTATTTGCTTTAGCCGCTAGCGTTGCTTGCGAATCGCAATAGATAGATTGAAGATTCGCACGACTCTGGGGTACGCCAGATTGTCTCGAGATCACGAGCTCTCATAACCGATCACCAAAGAAACAGCCTGAAATTGTGCAAAAATTGCGCTGAGAGTAGGTGTGGGCGCACGACCTACACAAATGAGGAGAAAATGACCTTCGTGCGCGGTCCTAATACCATCTCAGCGTCGACCTTACGGGCGATAAGCCCGCAGCTCGAGTGGAATAATATCCCGACGTATCTCGCGAATTGTCTTCGGGCGCGAGCCGCCTCGGCCACTTCCATCTGTCGACGGCTAAATGTAAAAAAGAAAAGAAAAAGAAAAAAAAAGGAGTAGAGTAAGGACACCTTGGCCTCGGAGGCCCGAGTAGGAGTTAACGCGGTAGCTCTCTGTGTTTTGGCGTTGTGCGCAACCATTGTCCCGGTTTTTAATTTTTATCTCAAAACTGATTAAATTTTCATAAACTGCTCAAAAGTTTTTTGGGGGGGGGGGGGGGGGAGGAGGAAGAGGAGGAGAGAGAAGTTCTCGAGGTCCTTAATAATGCTCGGAGGTCGGATTATACCCTTGCGCTCCCTCCGATTCTAATCCCCGGGCGCGAGCCTGTGCGTTTACCCCCCTCGAGACACTCACAATAACCGCGGCTCGAGTGCACTTTGTGTTTTCGTCTCTCTCCCTTTCTCTCTCTCTCTCTCTCTCTCTCTCTCTCTCTCTCTCTCTGTTTCACTCGCTAGTTGAGTGCTCGATTCACGAGAGAGATGCACGCGTGGAGGAGCCGCGTAAAATTCAGATGAAAACTCCACGCGGCTCGACATGGGAAAATTCATCGTGGCCGACTTTCCTCGGTCTGCCCTTGGCATCGAGCTCCGCTTTCTTTGCGCCACTAGTGTGCCGCCACCATTGAATCCTTCCTATTCAGCGTCTCCCGGGGCTATTGTCCGGCTCCTTTTTCCTCGGATCCCGAGCTCTACGCCGGCTTATAAAGCCCCGACAAGAGTATTTTATAGATTGCGGTGGCTTGGCGCAAGTGACTGTCGTCATCGCATTGTCCTCATTCCGAGGCTTCTAATACTCGTTACGTCTTGGATTTCTCTTATACGCAGGTCGATCCTTTAGAATGGCTAAAAACCTCTTGGATATCTTACCATTGATAAGTACAGGATTCGCTTCACGCGACGAGCTATTATCAAAGGTACGCCCGTTTGTTTTTAACGACACAGCCTCCTAGTGCCTATGATTTTTCAACAAAAATTACTTCACATAATGCGTATATTTGGAAAATAAAGCCGTTCGCTTGTAACTCACATATTTGACAACTGTTTTCTACATCATACGTAAAAAAAAAAAGAAAAAAAAAGAAAAAAAAAAGAAAAATGTAAATTATATAAATATCGCATATAGTTGAGGGAATAGCCAAGCGGTCCATTATATACTCCAATAAAAGGATCATTGATTCACCGCATTCGGTTTACCTTCTCATCCTAAAGTATAAGCTTCTTATATATTGCAGTGGCGTTGAAGTATTAAAACACATAGCACGTGAAGGAGTGGCGAAGGTTTTGATATTGTTGATGTACACTCGTGTTAATCCTTAGTGGGGATTCATTGGCCACAATGCAAAGTATAATAGAAAAAAAAGTGTATATATATATATATATATATATATATATATATATACTATACTATACAAAATAAATTATTACTATTTGTTAATAATTCGTATTTTATATTTATATATTTATAGAATCTAGTAAGAATTTGCTTGAGCTTCGTTTTAGACATTATTTATATGTTTTCTTCAACTATTATTAAAACTTTGAGTGAAGTTTTTTTTTCTATTGCTCAAACATTATCAATCTATGCTCAATTTATTATTGGCGCTAGACTTTTGTCCTAATGAAAATATTCTTTATGACTTCTTTCTTTCTTTCTTTCTTTTATTTATCTCTCAATTTTTAATATTAATTAATTAATATTAAACGTAAATTGCATCAGTATTATTTAACCAAAATTAATTATAATTTAACGGAATTCTCCTTTTTCTCTTTGGAAAACTATTGGATGTTAAACGAAATGGGCTTCAATGATTCACATGCTATGTTCGATATGTGAAATTTCAGAGTTGAATTATCGTTGAATTATCGTTGAATTATCGTTGAATTATCGTTGAATTATCGTTGAATTTGATGAAATTTGTCGTTACTTATTAGGCGCCGGAAACGTTCCTTGACAAGTAGTTAGTTGTTGCCTCGGTATTTATACATATACTCAACCTTTTAAATTCTTATATTGTATTGTTCTTGTGTTCACTCGCACACAATAAATTGGCCATTGCCAAATTGTAATCGGTAAGTGGTATGAAACGTAAATAAAAAAGAAACAAAAGTATATCGGTAATAAGAAAGGCCTCGTTAAAAAAACTAAAAAGATACGTTGTTATGAGTGGCAACGGTGCACGTTGCAATGCAAATTTATTTATTTGCTAGGTCACTTAGCAGGGAAACTCGAAATTGAAATTCGCAATGAAATTGATTTGAAACGATTGTCGTTATAAAGACTTTCGTAATTGCGATTAAGATTGTAAGGTGTCCGCGCTTACGGGATTATTGTTTGAAATAAAGGTTTTCGATTATCCTTCAAACGCCAAAGGAACTAATGCCCAGGAACCATAAGAACTAAGCCAAAGATGTGGCGGGAGCATCTTAGGGAACAAAGTGTCGCCGTCGGCCACGAATTCGCACAAATTGCGGTGATCCGCGTAGGCTATATAATAGATTGGCAAGTAAACGAATAACGAGGCGAGATGACCGCTTCACGGTGGTCCATTTCCCAGCGGTTGTCATCTGCCACCCCACGTGTCCCCGAGGTGGCGCACACCGGCCCGTTCCCATATAAGATGTCAGGCGCGTCTTCGGCGTCTCATTTGACTGTCCCATCGGGACATCCTATACTCTCCAAGCGCTCCGGGAATTCGTCCCACATCCCTTCCCCCCCTCCCCCTCCCCCACCCCCCTCCCCCTTCACTAGCCACGCAATCCCCGCCGCCCCATAATCATCCTCGTTCGCATCCGTATTTCTTCACCTCCTCGTTGCCGTCGTGGCCCGCCGTGCGTACGCCAATGGCGCAGTGCATTATGACGCGCGCCCGCGCTAAATGCACCCGATGACTTTATGGGCTTTCGGGTTTTATATTACACCCCCTCGATTCCTTCTCGGTACTTACTCTGCGTTTATATCGCCACCTTCCTTTTTCTCGCTCCTCCGCATAGCCCGAGCACTTTATTCGACGGCTATCGCTCTTCCACCTATCTGCGGCTTCCCTCGTTTCTGCCTCCTCCTAAGCACACGGCACTTTCATTGCTCGGCGAAAAGCTCGTATCGCTGATGAACCGAGCTTTTTTTTTTTATGCCTTTCCCCCCCTTTCCCAACCTCGCCCGCGCTCTGCCGTCATTAGCCCGAGCAAGTGCGTAAATTTTAGTCCGATTTCTTTCCTCATTTTCTCCTTCTTTTCGTCAGCGTATTTTTAATTGATTTAGCCTCGACGTTTCACCGGCCCTTATCTTACCAAACATCTACCTTCTAGTTGACCGAGGCTATTTATAACTTCTCCACGCGATGCTGGCTACATCTGCTTTGATCGAACTTTATATCGAATACGCTTCGTTCTCATAATATTCAAAAGCACCATCTCATTTTCAGCCTCTATGATAATCCACATGTCCTACTTTATCCTCCACTCCTACCATTGTCTCTATATTTATTTTCTTGTTTTTTTTTTTTTTTTTTTTTTTTTTTTTTTTTTTTTTCTTATGCATTTAGACATTTTCTTGTTTGGCCGAATCTTTCGTTTAGGCTGATATTGCCCTCGATTGACCGGCACTTGGAATTATTCAAATATTATTCAAGATACATCGGCTGAATGCTCAATGGGTATTGTTAGAATGCAAGTGTCACATTGAGATGGGAGGTCAATGCCCAAGTTGAAATTTATCAACACACAAGTTCATTGTATTTTATAGAGGTGACGTTACATCAAGTGTCATGTCCTTAAAGTTAAAAGATAAAGCTTCGAAGATAAAGCGAAGGTGTCTTCGAATCTGAAATTCTCAAGTACATTTATTCAACAATCGTATCTAAATTATCTCACCTACGCGCATAAGGACTCACATAGCATGTCCTTTTTTAATATTACACTTGTTTATCTTATTGAAATTCTAAAGTCATTATCAACGTTAATGAATCATTCTATCACTTCGGTATGGCAATCGATAATCATTGCCGCTAGTCTATTATTATTCACCCATCGGTTCTCCTTATATTATTAATAATCAGCTACGAGAATAATCCACCGAGAGAAAAGGGTAAAATCGAGGAATTTAGTGGCCGAAAATCTGGCGAATCGCACATCAGGGCAAATGCAGCGCCAACCCATCAGGTATAGCGGCCAGTACAGCTACGGATATACTGACTGACTGAGAGAGAGAGAGAGAGAGAGAGAGAGGCGCGTGCGTTTAGCAGCCACTGTAAATTATGTCACATTCGGGGAATATATGAGCTCGACGAAATTCACGCGTTGATGACGCAGCGATGGTGACGCCCGTCCACCCCCGCTCGCGCTACACCGACGGTCAAAGGTAACAGTAATGGCCCGTGAGAGGATATGCGCCGATCTCTCTCTCTCTCTCTCTCTCTCTCTCTCTCTCTCTCTCTCTCACACACACACACACACACACCACCTATTTCATCTAATATACTGCGATCTAGAAGCTAAATGCTGACGCGCGTAATGCCGACGAGCCTGAGAGAGCCAATGCACGATTACGGAGGCGGTAGTCTACGTAGGCGCCCGCTAAGCCATAAATTATTCGACAAATATACGTATTAAATCCGTTATTTTACGTTGCCTGTTTTAAACAGCCGTTAGGGCTTGGCTGAAAGCATCAGCGGACTATCCTATTCTCTGTTTTTTCCATGTCAAGTAACTTTCTCTCTTGCTTCGAGTGAAAATTTCCAAATATCCTTGAATAATTGAGTGTTGATTGTGAGTGAAAGCTTTGAATTTTGGAATGCATCTATTTCGTAAGATCAATATTTTTATAATTATTGCTTATAATTGTTAAAGAAAAGTAGAGACTGATAACATTGTAATGGATGATGACAAACTAATATGTTATTTTTCAACAAACTCGTTGTTGATCTTTAACATCATACACATCTCGTCTCTGTAAAATCAGAATGAATAATTCTTCAGAATGCAAAGATATTTTTATTATTGTATTACTAGCAAAACTTAACTTACTTAATTTACTTAACACCAAATACTTAGCAATTTGTCTTTATACTATTGTCACGGATATTATTTATTAATATTGTTGTTGTTGTTGTTGTTGTCGCTGTTATTGGGATTGTCATTACTACTTGATACTGTTATTATCAAAATGCTTATAAAGTTAAATGAAAAATATTCTTGAACCACATAAATGTTGAATTATAAAGAAGAAAAAAAAAGATTAATCGCAATATTAAGGAAAAATTTATAATGACACAAATATTCCGTTTCACAAATTAAGCTGAAATTGTTATATCATACATGAAATATAATTATTATAATTTACTCGCTTGTTGTAATAATTAAAAATTGTTATAATAATAATAATATTTTTATTAATTTGCAGTAAATGGTAAAATACGGTTTTAAAGTAAATTTTTTGTCTATACTATTGCTACAGATTCAAAATTCTACTCATCAGAATTTGAAAAAGAAGATGAAATAAACCTTTAAGATCTACCCGTATGAAATTCAATTATTTAGCAATGAATTATAATAAATTATAATAATTAATAAATATAATTATATTGGGCAGAATCAAATTAAGATTGCCGTTTGTGAATAAAATAACTGGAGACAAAGTATTATGAAATTATCAATTATAACATTATCCATAATAAATATTGTGTTATTTGAATATTTGCATGTTGGGTAAATACAATTCATATATCCTAAATAAAAAGAAAATGACTTTGAAAAAATCGATTGAATTTGGTAATAATGAATGAGAATCAGCTCATATATCAAAAACAACATCTACAACAGATATTGTAATATTTTCCTAGACATTCTGAATCATTTAATTATCATGATGCAGTGAATAATTATTTCAGAGACTGAGAATGTTTGAAAAATATATGTTGATTATTCAAAATATTTTCGAAAGCTGTCGATATACAATTATATATATATATTATTTATATTATATAAATTATATATATTATATTATATAAATTATATATATTATTTATTTCTTACACGAGATGGAAAAGTAGTAGATAAAAAATATGTGACCACGTTAGCTTATAACATGAAAAAATATACCGATTTCGTGTCCCTGAATTGATCGTTGAAATTGCTTAATGTGACAAACTACTCGTTAACTATGATTTTACGCGAAATAAGTGTATAAAAGTTTGCATCCTCTTTAAGATTTTAATATGAAGTGATAATTTAGACAATTCCCGGCTAACGATCAAACTAAACAGTCAACATAAATCTAAATTACAACGTTCGACGTGACAAATGCGATGAAGCAAATTTGCACTTATTGCCATTTATAATTCGCCGAAAAATAAAATGGGAAAATAAAAAGCCCCAGATTGACCGTAATACCGGCAAGGCATAAGTGCACGCAAGTCACATTTCTTCCTCGAGTCGGAAAGCTCACCCTTCGGCACATTAGAAGGGAAAGTTTGGCTTGTAAAAAAGCCACTCGTTCTGCACTATCTCCGTAAAAATATACACTCGAGTGTAAGTGTAATCGCTTCCGAGTGCGTGAGAGAACGTGGCGGCGATTCGGAATCGAGTAAAAGGAGGAAGTGATCGCACAGTGGCTGCGTTCGCCTCCTCCTCGTTTGTCTCTTCCTCGTCCTCCACCCCACTCCACCCTCCACCCTCCCCACCCACCACCACCACGCGACCGAGCGACGCCTGTTGCACGTTTCTCCGGCTTGCACACACTTTGTGCTATGACGTCATAACGAGACTGCTCAAAACTTCCCTCTTTATTGCACGCGAAGAAGATGTAGATATAGTGAGAGAGCGGTAGAGAGCGGTAGAGAGCGGTAGAGAGAGGTAGAGAGAGAGAGAGAGAGAGAGAGAGAGAGAGAGAGAGTAGGATAGGGACGCGTGGCCAAAGGATCAGGGGTGGCTTCAACCACGTGGGGACAGCCGCGTTCCGTCGCCATTGGAGGATGTTCTTAACAAAGGCGTGGTTAGCGCCTACCCATCCAATAATAAACAAGCCAACTCCTGTACATTAATTTGTTTGATCGTACTGTTGTATGCGCGATATACATTTTTATCTGCGGTCTCGCCCTCTCCCCCCCCCCTCTCTTTCTCTCTCTTTCTCTCTCTCTCTCTCTCCCTCTCTCTCTCCCCCTCTCTCTCTCTCGATAACACTCTCTCTACCTATCTATTTATCTCTTGATTGATTGTTCATAAGTGTGCATGTAAGTGTGTAGGTGGAACCCGATATTCTTTATTTGAATGTTATGTATGTTGCGGTCTTTTGCTCTCCAGCTCACCTGCCGGAGTACGGATTTGTATTATTCGCATGTTTATGTATCTGCTTTGCGAGTGATTGAACTCTGTCCGTGTAATTGGCAAAAATCTATTTTTTAACTGATTGAATTGTGTCTGGATTAACCGCTTTGTAACCCATTATTTTTATCCAAAATAAGAAGATTTTTTCTTCGACGATTAAATGAAATTGAATTCATTCGATTATTCCAGCATAGGATATTTTTCCAGCTGGTTGTTTTGCTCCAATTTTGTACAAAATAATTAGTTAAAATGCTTTCATGAATAAACAAAGTAATTTTGCTAAACGTACGGATACTTTTTCCATATCTCTACTATTGACTGATCTATTAATTTTTTTTCAATTAATAACTTATATTTCGTTCTCTAATCAATTCTCGTAGTTATTAAAATTCGAAAAAATTTATTTCATTTTTATAGAAATTGTTGTATAAATTAGTATAAAATTGAACAAATTTAATTATTCACATTAGCCATGAGAAACAAATTCTATCCTCAATTCAAACAAGTCTCAGTCAAAACTTTTAAGCGCATTCACTTTTTTGTTTCTTTTTTATTAATGATTTTTCATAAATAACATTGTATGAATTATTGTTATATTTATGTATATATGGTATTTACATACTAATTTTATTATCTAATAATATGATATAATCTAAATTATCATTTTACAATTATACATCACTTTCAGGAGTATTTGGAGATTACACATTATTCATTATAAACAATTTAAATATTCGTATTTTTGGTTTATTGAAATAGGATATTCGTAATTGTGAAAATATTTTTATGAAATCGTGAATTAACTGTACGAAATATTTAATATAAAAATTTTATCGTAAAAAAAAAAAACGGACAATCAGCAAAATATTTTTTTATTTACAATATCTTTTGCTTTTCATTGTAATTTTTTTTAGATCAGATTTTATAATAATATTTCGACTAGAATGTAAACAATAATCGGAGCGATAAATTGAGTCTTACCCAGATATGTCGTATCAATGAACTGGAAACTTTATTCTCAAATTTTAATATGACAATCTTCATCAATCTTGCTTTTTCAAAGAGAAAAGTTCACAGAGATACAAATTTCTGATATGAATTTCACATTATTGATTCTGAGAGTACTGAATACTACATATATTCAACAACAACAACAAACAAAAAAACAAAAACAAAAAAAAGCAGCTATAAAATGTAATAAACAAAGGTGAGAGGTGAGAATATTACATATCATTTGTAATGCAAATATACAAATTTTTAAAAAGTTTATTGTTCTTATCAAAAATATTTTTTTGTCACTTTAGATTTATTATTTATAGCCGAAATAGCAGATAGTCCTTATTTAATATAATTATAATCTATTTTTCATTATTTCTTTACATAAATCAATACTTTTACATTTCGTTAAAAATAATGAATTAATAAATAATAAATATGCTGCAATTCTAGATATAATAATTCTTATTAAAAGACGATTAAAGAAAAAAAAGTATTCCTATTTTTCAATAGCAAAGTTTCATTCTTTATTAAATATTTAGATTGTATTTAATTTCGTCTAACTTAACTAAAAAATTGTTTATAATATTAAATATCAAACATATACTCTGATATATTGTATGATTCAATTGTATCAACAATTTATATCTATAAAAATCTATAAATCTACAAGTATATTATGTTTTAGTTTTATAATTAATTATACATTCATAATTTATTTTTGGTTTTATTTTATAAGCCTTATATGCTTAATATTACATAATTATAATTATAATTATATTTTGTATTTGATGTCGATAATGAGTTGCTCATTGATTATAGAAAAATTATGAGTAACTGAAAATTTACTTAATAATTTGTTAAATGGTTTTACTTAAAGTAAAAATAATTCTTATAACGTGTAAATTTTAATATGGAACTAAAACTTTATTATTTTATCTTCGTTTAAAAATACTGTACTTTCCTTCTTATTTCCTCGATTTTCCTTAATTTATTGTCTTAAAAAAACATATCAATTAGTGAATATTTGTATTTATATTTAATGATAAATAAATGAAAATATAATAGTACTCAGTTGGATATATTTCGAAGTTCTAAGGTAATTTGTTGTACTATGATATGTAATTTAAAATATTAACGAAGATGGATTATACTATTACAAAATAATCTTAAATAATTGAATTTATTTGTAAACATGTTGTGTTTTAAAGTTCAAACTACGAAAATTTAATTACTAATCAAATTCAGATATTGTTTGAGAACGAATTAATCGGATTGTTTTTTGAAAAAATTATTGCTGCATTATCAAAAATCTACATAATCCTTCATTATTATCATTCCCAATGTATTTCAAAATTTTGTCAATCGACAATTTACTTTAGAAATAAAATAAAAAAAGTTAATGAATATTTGAAATAAGATTCAATCAAATAATTCAATGTAAAAGACTTCGAGAAAGAGAACAAAAGATAGAAAATGAAAAAAGATTTCTGCAAGTTATTTGATCATGGACTTTCATTTTTGTTCAATATATTATTTTGTTGCTGTTGTTAGATGCGTTCTATAAAGAACAAACTTACTATAAAGTATGAGAATATTTACATATATTTATAAACAGATTCCGATATAATTACTTTAACATTATAACTAGTAATTACTAATAACTAGTAGAAATAAATTTGCAACTATTATACATTTTTATTATAATTGACATTTGGTAATAAACCGATAGCAAAACGCTATTATCTTGTTGCATAATATATATTACAATAGCTTATAATATAATAACTAGTGGAAAAAATAAATGACTAATAATTTTTTTCTTTTTGCTTATCAATTTATTTATTATCATAATATTTTTGTTTTACATTAATGACATTCTATAACGTATACATTACGTAAAGTTTTATTCAGCATTATATAAAAGAAGTTCCTATAGTAATTATTTTCTAATGGTAGGTTTTTATGTTTCATATATAATTTGAGGATTATTTACTAATGCTATAAATATTATCATATAACAATAAATATATAATGTCATAGTCAATACTACTCACAATATTGGCAAAATGTGTATTTCAGTTCAATTGTATTTATTCTTATACAAATCCATAAATCAATAAATTTATTATCTTACGTCTGAATTTATATGATTAAAAAACGGAGACAAAATGTTTCGTATGCATAATTATGAAACTTATAAGGAAAGTTCAATTTGATGTAAATGGTACTTTAGTAATAATAAGAATTACTCAACACGCGCAAGTTAGCTGTATACGAGGCACTATTCCGTTAAATGTAAAAATCACGCTAAATGCAGCAGTATTGCATAAATAATTGAGGTGTGAAATGTGAAACTTTTCTAAACACAAACAATGAATCCCCGTGGAATTAACAAGGAAATAATAATAATAATAATAATAATAATAATAATAATAATAATAATAATAACGCTACAAAATTTGATATTTCCAAATGATATTTTCGCTGGTTGTGCGATAGTATTGTACATGCCGTACAATCTATAGATTTAATTACCCTTTGGGAGCAAACGTCCGTTTACCACGACGTCATTTCTTTATTCAGCAGGCATTTAGGCGAAAAACGATGCATAATTTAGCCCCATTCATGCTAAATACAAAACGCGCATCTGCTTAACGGCGCGAGAACTTCATACATATAATGGCTCATGGATGAGAATAACCCAACGCGTATCCTTTCGCTCCCCATCGTAAACGTCCAACAGTGCCAAGTACTTTGTACTATGTACATCACATTACAATATTCGGAGAGCTTCTAGTTAACAACTAAGCACTTATAATACACACACGCCTTATCGCCCTTATTACTTTATTTTGAATAAATCAAGATTCGTGTTTATGCGTCCACCGATTCTCGCAGTTACATCATACAACAAATTACAATATTTATTATATTTAATTATTAGTATAGGACGTTATATTTTTATTTATTTCTTTTTTCTTTCTTTTTTCTTCGTATCGCTGGCGACATTTCGCTATGTGCATATTTTAAAGTGCTATACTTGGGTGATCATAAATAAACCGAGTAAACTACGATTACATAAATTTAAAAAACAAAAGCTTTTACAATATCAGATAAATGAGCGAATTATAATATTTTCATCGTTTATTCGAGCCGATATAAATTCACGGTTTACTAGCGATTTACATTTAAATAAAAAATAATTACACTGTTCAATTTTCTAATATATTATCTTCATATATTTTCTACTTAAGATGAAAAATTAATTATTTCGCTTTAATGTGTGCTACGACATTACGTAAGTGCGCACGACCATACGACACGACCAGTCGAAGCTGCGAGAAACATTTTTAATATAATGTATTAAATTTATTTATCGTTTCGAATAAAGAATATCGTGCTCTAACAATAATATTTATTTCGATTAAATATTATTTTAATGATAATAATTTCTTTGTACGTTTGAATTTTTCTTTTTTTTTTTTCCAATGTACATATAAATATGAAAAATAAATAATACTTATTAGTAGATGCCAATATAATTTCTTTTCTTTCATTTTTTATTTTTTTTTATTATTATTATTATTATATATATATATATATATATATAGATTATAAGAAATATTTATTAGATTAATGTTTAGCAGAAATTAGCCTTGTTCAAATTAATATTAAATTCACCGTGAAACGGGTAAATTGTCATTGTTGTAAAGTGAATATGCAGAACACTTGAAAACGAACGCTTTCACTCTAAATTTTTAATTAATTTTTTATAGTGCACAAATCGAAATTTGTTAAACTTACAATTTTAAAAGAATAATGAATTATTCTTTTAGCCCTTAATATTTTTTATTCAATATTAACGATAGCAACTAAGTACATGGCAATAATATTTTTCAATTAAACAACACAGTCCACGAGGTTTGCGATTCTCGTGACCTAATCCTTCATTTCCATGATTCTATCATACAATTTCAATTTTTCCATCAATATTTTTAAATCAAATCTTCTTATTCGAGTGACTACGGTAATGCACAATGATATTGACATTTATAAAGAATATACCACCGAAATGTAAAATTCGTAATTAAGCTTAACGATCGCGCAATGAATTAATGTTATTAACAAACTTGCGTTATGAAAGCAATGACAGATTTACGATCCGTCGTCAATGATACGCGCATCCGATTAAAAGAAAGTGGCATCGCAGAGGCTAAGAGAAACTCCTTCGAAAGGCAGAAGATACAGGATGGGCGCAAGAAGCCGAACAGAACGGATCAGCGACCCGATCTTTCCTTAATCGCGGCACCCCGTTCCGAAAAGGACCATCATCGACAGCGAATTATCCAGAATTCTCGCGATCGATTCGTCCTAGCTCCACCATCCACCTCGTCGTCGGGCATCGGCCGAAAGAG
>NW_011948429.1:649838-662515 GCF_000503995.2 Ceratosolen solmsi marchali | reverse complement strand
GAGGTGACTTGACCTTGGCTGGATTCACGCGTAGCTGAGCTAACGCAAAATCGAAGCGCGTTACTTCCAGTGCCCCGGATCTCCCCCGTTTAAGCCCGTTTCACATTTAAGCGAACGAGAGCCGGCTTTTCCCCATCGGCCTGCCCACGGCATTTTCCTGTCATTCGCACGCAGCTGCTCCGGCGCTCGGCAGATACTCCCGCGCGTTATTCGCGATTTTTCAATCGCTCTTATAGGGCCGATCTTTAGCGCGGATAGGAGCAATCGGATTTTGTTTTCAGCAACGTGCCTCACCGTCTAATTGCCTTCCCCAGATTTTCCAAATATTAACGACTACGCTCGGCTGCGCGATCTAATTCCCTATTAATGTCGCTCGCCTCATAGTCGAACAAAGAATTTCATTCCCATGTACATTTGAAAAGTCACGCCGCTGCTATTACTTCCTTTAATGCGATCATACACGACTGTTAGGCAAAATTAGCTGTCACAATTTGAATTTAACCAATGGGCGTCGAGGTCTTGGGCGAAATGAATTTTTCATATGTATATTTATCGTGTAATCTTCGAGATACGCAATTACGAAACTCCTAATGCATGTCTTTGAACGTGCAAACTTCTTTATTGATTAATCTAATGTTCGCACATAAATGAGTTCGAAATAGTTAGTCGCTCGATTGCATCACAATAGCATTTGATAATGCCTCTACACGATCAAGTACTTTTTAGTAATTTTAACATTATAAGTTAGAAATATATTAACAGAATTTTTTATTCGCTTGGAGTCTATAATTGAAATTATTATATTATAATTATATTAATTAATTATTATATTTACATGGACAATATATATCATTTGAATAATGTCATAATTTATATAAATTTTTTTATTAATTAAGAGATAAAAAATTCACAAGTAAAGCTCAATTTTTAAGAAATTAATGATATTAATATTTTACGAAACAATGTACGTAATAATTGTATCTTGTCTTATAAAGATTTAATTAAATGCCTCAAAGATTTGATATATATATATATATATATATATATATATATACTGTTAACATTAATTAAAGCTCCTATTATGAAAATTTTACAATTTAAATTTAATTCATTATATTTTTATTCTATTTGTTTCTCGGGAAAATTAAAAAAATATTGATTTACAATAATTTCTTTTAAATTCATTTTAAAAACTTTATACAATTTTATTTTCGATATTTTAAAACAATAATAATTTTATCGATTATATATGATTATTATTTTTAAAATTATTGCTATATGGAATTCGATTCAATCTTATTCAATCGTGCATAAAAATAAAATCAATAAATAAATTTTCTAAAATGAATAATCTCGTTGAAAATTATGCTTGCCAATGCTAATATTTTTACGGTACTTATGCGCGTTAATTGTGTATTTACGTAAAACATAATATTCACATAATATTTAAATTAGTAATTTAAAAATACAGGCTAATTAGTAGGCATATTAAAGATTAAAATTCGTTGTTAATAAAAATAAAGTTTGGATTCTTACGCGACATAAGAATACGATTATTAATAATATTTTAATGTACATCTAATCACTATATTTCTTATATTGAGAGTATACTAGATGATTGTAATGTATTATTATTATTATATTATAATATTATTTCTGTTTTTAGAAATTTATCGCCATATCTGATTTCTAGTTCGACCAACATTGCATAAAATTTTTCATTACGTTCAATCAATTAATAGATACAGCATTTATAAAGGCAATCAAGCGTAGAAAAATTCCATCAAAGGTTTATTATAAAAGAAACTTGAGTAAATATTATACATGGATTTTTGTATACTCAATTTAATTTCACCCAAATTTTAAGATAATTATTATTAATTACATTTCATACCACCATAGCCTATAAATTTCTATTATTATAAATTAGATTTTAGATGCCTAAAATTTATTTTATCAGTTAATCCAATCGATTGAAACTTTTACTTATTTATGAATTTTGTGTATTAGTAATGTTTATGATCGATGACATACGCAGATATTTATTTTAATTATTTAATTATGTTAAAGATGAATAGCTATGGTATAACAGCTGAAAAAATATAGTCATAAATTAAAATCTCAAATTAATGTACACAGGTGAATGCATAAAAATGCAAATCTGATCTTTATGAACGTGAAATATTTTTATAATGGTGACGTCAAGCAATTATCTCTCTACATGTGCATATTTGAAAATATAATAAAGCTGTGCATACATTTAGGTATGTGTAAACGTTAAAGTATAAGTTATATAATTACATATTTAGTTTGTTTCAAAATAATATTTGATTAAAAAATTTTAAATGAATATACGTATAGGATCGATCCGTCAGTTGTGTCTAGCAACGGAGAATAATGTTGATAAAAATACATATGCACATATATCCATCAAACCAAAAAGCTATCAAAAATTTTAAAAGAGAAAAATTAATAAAACAATAAATCGACGCCAGAAAAATTAGCGTAGCAAGTTTTTGTCTATAATTTTTCTATTCGTTTAGACTATTATCATTTTGTTTTCTTTATACGTGCATACAACTATAAATATACGAAACTTTCAATCGAAGGAATAGAATTACGAAACAATAGTTGTGAATAACATATGAAACACTTAGTGAGTACAAAATTATATTTATAATGCCATTTACATTGGCTCCCTGACAAATAATTTTATTTATATGACTTTATATGTTTATGAGCTATTATGCTTTACTATTTCAATTTCAATTTCAATATTATAATAATTAATATTTCATTTAATTTACTTGTTAAAACTTTTGTGAATTTTAATCATAAACATGTCTTTGAAAATCTGATATTAAATACTGTGAGTAAATATTATGGAGATTTTCAATAAAAAAAAATAAAAAAATGAAAAAATAAATAAATAAAAAAATAAATAAATAAAAAAAAATAAAAAAAAAACAATGAATCAAATTAATTCTAATTTATATGTTAATTATACTATAAAATTATACTCTACTAAATACGTTTAAACTATTCTCTTTCACCTCTAAATACCATTATGCATTCGCTATTCTATTAATTATATGCTTAGATAAACTATATATTCAATGATTTTGCGACATGAAATTTAAATTAATATAACTATCATAATGAATAATTGACTATTAATAACAATTTATTGCATTAAATATGATTTTGTGCAATAAATATTGATTGAAAATCCCATTAATAATGATTTATATTGTAATATAAAAATATTTTGATTTGTGTATTGCACAAAAAATTTATTCTTATTTATTTATCCCATAAAGAGTTGTTGGAAACGATATGAAATGCGTGAGTAGAAAAATTTTCATTTCATCTATTAAAAAATACGTCTGAAGATTTAAAAAAAAAATAAATCTGACAGATTATCAATTTTTGCCTGCATTAAGAAAACTAATGACCAATAATTAATTAATAATTATTAATGAGAAAAAATATTAATTGAAAATTCATTATACAAAATGAAATGTAATTTATTTCTTGACTCAATCATTTACTGATCTAAACAAGATAAACTGAGTAAACTTCTTGCACCCTTTGTGAATAACCCTTATCGCTTCTTGTCGAGGGGTGTAACGGTAAGGAAGAGACGAAACGACGTTTACGAGGGAGCAATAAATACCAGAAAATTTAAAGAAATGCGTCGAGGACGCGTTGCATTATTTGTAAATGAAAGCAAAACTAATATCATTTTTTTTTTGTTTCTTTTTTATTATTATTATTTTTTTTAATAAAATAAAATATTCTTCAAATCGTGAATGTTTTTAAAAGTTACGGGCATTTCAATTTTATTTTAAGATAAAATTATTACTTTCGGATATTCCAAATAAATGTGTATAATTAATCTTTCCAATTCATAATGTAGGTTAAGATTTAAAAACTATGATTTTATTATAATAAGAATATAATAATAAGGTATATTAGTTTATTATATATAACAATAAAGAAATACTTTTCTTTTCTTACAATAAGAAATAATTTGGAATATTAAGTGCTTCCAAGTTTGTGAATATCGTTTAATCAATCAGCCACTTAATATGAAAAGCAAACTTATTCTTAATGACAATTATATGATTATTATTTTTCAAGATATGTGTTAAATTATGCTAATCTATCAACTGCCAAAGTTTGATTAAGAAAATGAAGCTTAAGATTACTAATTGTCGAATCAATAATGAATTATTGGAAGAAAAATATGAAAATAATTTTTATGAAAACATTGTCAGTTTCCATAAAATTCTGAGCTTAGAATATTATTTAGATAAAGAAGATAAAGTTGCTGCCAGTGTGCAATAAAAATTGAAAGAGCATTGAGCTTAATGTCTCAAGCTAACGAATTCAGTATGCAAAAATCATTGATAGTACGGGAGAAATTCGTAAACGATATGGCTAAAACGATATGAAAATAATTTATTACACCTCTCACAATATACGATAAGCGAGCTATTTAATTAAATCGGCAAACAACGACGACGAGCTCTTCGTCATTAATCGAATGCTCCGTAAAACGCTCGAGTTTCCCCGGATAACTTTCTTATCGACACAATCGTTTAACATTGTTTAACAGCGTCTCGGCAAATTAGGAGTCAGCGCGGTAGATGCTTAACATACTTCAGCAGCTGCCTTTTAAAATATACAGATAAGAACGGGCTGGGAGATATAATAGAACCTCGCTCGGTAATAAATGCACGTGTAATTAGAATATCCAGCAGAAGTTCCAGACCAGAGATACCCTTGCTCGTTGAAAACACAAATTGCGCGTCCTTGTATTCTTCGTAAACGCCTGTAGCTCGGGCAACAATTATTCGTAGAGAGAGAGAGAGAGAGGGAGAGAGAGGGAGAGAGAGAGAGAGATGGTGAGAGAGAGATGGTGAGAGAGATGGTGATAGAGAGATGGTGAGAGAGATAGAGATAGAGAGAGAGAGAGAGAGAGAGAGAACGCGTACACGAGAAGAAAAAAAAGTCTGGATGTAATATTCGTCGCGCTCTTTACGCCTCTCTTTGCGCATTGTTGGGTAGAGAGAAGCGGGGTGATTCGGGCTGGCGGTCAGCCTAGCGTACATAACACCCGCAGTCCGCTAGGGGGTGAGCGAGGGTGGCTGGACGGACGGCTGAGGGTGTGACGGGTCGGTAGGGTGGGAGGGGGATTGATATGACGAGGGGATATGTGGGAGGGGGGGGGACACGCGCGGCTAGATACCGTTTTGCACAAAGGGGACAAACGCCAATTATATTTTAATATCCTTCGGTGGGAGGGAGGCTGAGGGAAGAGACCCGCTCGGCCGACTTTCGAGTGACGCGCGCGCCGCACCAAATTCCTCTGCCCTCTTTTACCCTTCCTTTTTTCTCTCTCTTCAAACGCACCCCTGTGCCGTAGCGAAAATCGACCCTCCCTGTTTTTCTATTTCGATGTACCTCTTAATTCTCTCTCTCTCTCTCTCTCTCTCTCTCTCTCTCTCTTTCTCTCACTCTCTCCTTCTCTTAGTTTTTTCTGGCCCTTTTAACTTCTTTGCCGCATTTATCGTCTTCTTGTCGAGTCTAAATTGCGCTCAAAAAGCACACCGTTTTAGCATCGCGCACGCGCCAAGCGAGATATATTTTAGGATTATTTGAGCGACACTTTTCATCGTCATTACTGGTACTAAGGGAATAATGAATTGAATGAATTGAAATGCGTATCAAACTTATTACGAGATAAAATTTGATTATTGCAAAATTATTTTTTGTCGTTTAGAAAAAAAAAACTAACCTTTTTCCTGTTATAATTTATCGTTGACGTAAATTTTGTTTAATAAAATTATGAAGAAGTTCTACTGTATAAAATTATAAAATGTAATGATTATATAAAGATGAATTTAATTAAGTTAACAAAATAATAAAACGAACAAAATATGACGAGTAAGAAATCTTTTTTTTTTTTTATTGTTTTTAAATGAACATTCATTTAGTCAGAGTAAACAATAATTTTACGCAAAAAAAATCCATCATTTTAACATTAAAAAAAAAAGAAGTTTTAATTATTACTACTATATTATATTTTATTTTATTTATGCTATTATTATATTTATTGCTGATCTATACAAATTTTTGCTACAAGGGAAACAGCAATAATCATATTCGTAATAATAACTCGAAGAGAAAAAATTTATATTACAAAAAGATTTTATCGAATGTAATTACAGATTGTAAATGGCTTATGTAATTATAAATTCTCTTTGTGCAGACGGTAAATCGAAGCAAGCTAGTTGGCTAATTTCCGATACTTAAATAGACAGTCTTTGAAGTGAATAAATTTAATATTTTAGCGATGATTAATTAATTAATTCCAAATAAGTACAATGAAGTATATAAACGTAGTTTGTCAATCATAATCGTATAAGCATACATGTGTATAGTACGAATGCGTAAGTGTGTGAATTTATAGTGGGAATCCTCGAAGCTTACGAAGTTACGTAAACATTAAAAAAAAATAAAAACATCATTGATAATTAAAAAATATTCATGATATTAAGCGCTTGTTCGATAAATCAATGCTAAAAGTAATAAATTTTCTATGATAACATGAGATACAAATAAATTTCACTTCAAATCATCTGATAAGTAAATATACATTGGACAATGATTGAAATGAAATCACTGTAAAATAAGAGCACTCGTAACTGCTATTTTCACTATAAACAATATTATGATTTATAGAATTTACACGCTCATGTTCACTCCGTTTGTATTTCGTATAATCTCTTGCGTGCAATGCTTATAAATTGTTAATAAAATAGCAAATAAATGATGCCCTTTAATTCAGTAAGACACGAGTAATATAAATGTGGAATAAAAGTCCATGAGAATTTAATTGCTTTTTATCCGAGGAATTATTGATTAATTTAAATTTATAATTGATATACATTGGGCAAATATAGGCGCGAGTCCGTGCACACACCACTTTCTACATAATATGATATCGAAACGAAAGGTGAAATTTATTTATATGTAATGCTTCAAGATAAAATTGGTGCTTGTTCGTTAAATTGAAACAACTGCTTTCGATATATTTGACATGGACTTAGCGAGTCCTAGCCTCTCAATGCCATTATCATTAAAATTATTATTTAACCAAGTATTTACGATCTATTATTTCAGTGACGTTTCTTACATTACTTTTCAACGTTTGTCGAGTAAGTGTTAACCGAATGTAAGGGAAGACACGATCGATTATTTATCTCCGAGTCAATCGTCGATAATTTCAATCGTCATAAGGTGACGTCGCTGTGCGTAAATTCATTAGAACGATATAAAGGTGCCGAACTAAAAAAAATCAAAAAAAAAAAAAAAAAAAAAAAAAAATTAATAATAATAATTACAATAGTAACGATAACAAATAAAACAAAACAAAAAAAAAATCCAAACAAAATATTGAAATTTTCAATGTTTGACGTTGCAAATTATGTAATACAGAGAGTATGAAAAGTATTCGAGTGATTGATTATTTAGGATTTTATAGGCTGGATGAAAAAGTGGACGAAACGCAACGAGATTTTTATATATTTTTCATGAATTCCGTGGTATTAATTTTTTTTCTATACTGCGATTTCATGCAATGATCGTTCATTGATTATGTCCAGTGGCGCATAATAATCTAACGGATAGTTTATTCTAAGCAGTGCTCGACCAAAACACATCCTTACATTGCAAATATTTATCTGGCTATGTCGGATATGCGATAATAAGCGATGCCGAGCGAGGCTAACATCCTCCCTCCCTAACACCACCTCGATTTCTCCTTTTAGGATCATGAGGAGTCGCGCGACCTGGTGCGCGCGCCACGAGTCCCGCGCCGTCTGGCCCTCGGTCCTCTCGGCTCGCCGCTCTTATAACCCAGCGCGGCCGAGATCAAGAAAGTCCTGCTCTGTTCAGCACTGTATCGCGTCCTCTAGGCCGCATGCGCCTCCCCCACCAGGTGCCGAGCGATGGCTGGGGGAGCGGTAACGCGCGACGCCTCGTCGTGGCGCCCTCCAATGTGCCTTCCGCGCCGCTGAGCAATCGCGCCCATTCAGAATCGATGATGTCAGGCTCGCCCAGCGGCCATCCCCACCGTCGTCTACCCGAGCCGCCCACCCATTGGCCCGCCAACAGCCAATGACTACTGAGCTGGGCGTCCCCCCTCCTCGCGCCACCCGCCGAACCGCGCCGAGAGTCGGAGCGAGCGAGAGAGAAGGAGGGCGAGCGGGTGCGAGCCAGGGCGACGGGCGCCGACAACCCTTAGTTAAGTCGCCGCTGTCGATCAGCCTACGTGCGCCCGCGTCTTTCTACCAGAGCCACGCGGCCGTCACGCATCGCACCCAATTCTCCTCAAGCCGGGATGCCGGCTACGCTGTGACCCCTGCCAGAGCGCGCAACCCCGTCCTGACCCGCGTGTGAGACGTCCCCCGTGTTTGCCTTGGTGCGGGCCCGGAGGAGCGCGCGACCGCCGCCCGACGGCCAGTATTGGTAAGTCCACGTGCTTCACCCGGGACCATTCGCCCGGCCCGGACCTTTTTCACCCTTAAGCGCTGCTCGATCTATTTTTCATTCTATTTACTCGACTATCCCACTATGTTATTTATCTAACTATCTACCCGTCCCATATATCCGACTGTTTTTCCTCCTTTCCCTGAGTTCTCCTCCCTCCTCATCCTCCTGCTCCTACTTATCCACTATCTCCACTACGACACCATTCCACCCCCTCTTATCATCTCTCATCATCGCATGATCCCCAAACCCAAATACATCCTGAACCCCACACCCCGCCGACCCGGCTGCCCGGTGACGGGATACTCACCGCTGCCGATGCTCTTCTTCCTGGCCTTTGAACAATTTTATGTACACGGCTTTGCATCGCGCAACTGTTGAGACATCGCGCATGGCCACGTAACTTCTGACGACTATTTTATTTTCCTCCGATGTCCCCGAGCTCGTTCCGTCGAGTCTTGGATTTTCCATTGCGGCGCACTCGATCTTTAATCTCCACTCAGTCGTGCACGAGAATGAGCGGGTAAGAAATTGTCCTTAATCTATAAAGCGCCTCGGCCGACGTGTAGCGAATCTTTGACTCTGTTGCCCCTTGGATTTTGAAATTTAAATGGACACTCCCTCGGATGGATATAAATAATGGGGCGACGATCGGGCGGAGAGGGGGGAGAGTGGGTTGGCGACGGCGACGGCAACGACGACGATGACGAAAACGACGACGACGACGACGAGTGGTGAATAGTAGTGAGAGAGAGAGAGAGAGAGAGAGAGAGAGAGAGAGAGAGCGAGAGAGCGAGAGAGCGAGGGCTAAACTCGAGATTTTCAACCTCGAGTCCCAACTGCCCGATCTTCGGACTTAATAATGTCCGTCGTGGGACTACGCTTAGACGATCGATCGATCGATCGATCGATCGGTTTTGCTGGCCGCGCGCGTACTTTTCCACGCCTCGTCCAATATCCTATCCCCGATGACTTCCTCGTCGCGCATCGCACATTCCTTACGCCCGACACAAATTGCTTCCTTAATTATTGCGTCCTTAATTAGTAGTCGCTCGTACAATTTTTTTTGCGATTTTGACGAGGCTCGAGGTCGACGCACAAGTGACGACACCCCGTGGCGCCGCTTTATGCGATGATCGACTCGCTTATGCCGTGGCGAGGGTTGGATGCACGAGGAGCGCGAGATCCGACGCACATTATTATCTTCCGTGAACTTTCCTATTCTTCTTAATGTTACTTTTACCTGATCGATAGATGGCCAATTAACGAGACCTGTATTGTTTAGGGGTTCCCTGGGAGTCAGTGGCATTTTCCAGTGAGAATCAGTCGGGCATTATGTTTTATCATTTCACCGGGACAAATCCGTGCCAAGGAGCAGTCTTGTATCCGGGCACTATTTACTAATTGTGAACATTAAGGGTGAGGTGCTGGCCAACCTTTCGTGCATTGTTTTTGAACAAAAATAGAAGAAGAAGAAAATTGCTCATTAGATGCGGGAGAAAATGTCGCGCAATGGTGAACTATAAAGTTAACATTGCGAGTTTATCTTTGCCTCTGACAAACGAGCCTCGTCTTGACTTAGCCCGCCCCCCCCTCCCCCTCCAAGTATAACTTTAAACTTTACGACTTTTTAAAGAGTAATTTAGGTGATAATCGGTTCAACGACGCCCGATTCATATATTCAGTTTAATAAACAAATCTAGAATTTTTTTTTTATCCTAATGCGATTGGGCATATGTCAATGTCCAAAGTAACTAGCAAGACGTCAAATGTAATATAATTATGATTACAATATTATATTCAATAATAATCAATAAAATTCTGATGTGATATATTGAAAGGGTAAGGCTGAATATTTTGTCAGGAATGAACGATACTTAATTTAGTGGGAATTTTCCAATGAAACGGTACGCCTCGGTCATTGAAGATACGTTACTCGACTTTTTCCATTTAATAATACATTCTCCAGCGTTGTTCGCAAATACATAGGAAATATTATTATTAGTAATGCAAGTAAATATAATGCGCCATTGGTTTGAGCGCGACATGTCGCAAAGATGGTCGTACAATGGTCCGCCCCAAGTTTAATCAATTGATTTTTGATAAAATGCGTATTGAAGAGGCGCGAAAGCAATGAGAATTCTAGTTCTCCCGTGCCAAACCACGAAATAATTTAAATTCAATGAAACATAATGTACGGCACGTAGACTTCAATTCAAGATTTACGCCCACATATTTATTTATCCATGTCAAAGGAGGGAGCGGTATAATTGGATTTCTGACGAGCAGGCGGTAATGAAGGGCAACTCGTAGACCTAATTAAATATAAGGTTTAAGGTAAAAAGGAGAGGGATTTTTTCTTTCTTTCTTTATTTTTCTTTTTTTTTTTCTTTTTTTATATACGTATATATATATATATATATATATATATATATATATATATATATATAAGCGTCAAGCTCTCCTAATCGTGCCAACACCTCTGTTGGCTTTGATGTTGGGAAATCAAACGGCAGCACTCGGAGCACCGCCTCGTTGTTATTCGTAAGCGTAAAACGTGAAAAGTATGGCGTCAAATACAAGTGGCCGCTCGGCCGTTTCCTCGGCGCAAGTCTCGCATAAGAATAGCACATGCAAATCTCGCAACTTTGTTAATTTTCCGTTGTTGGGGCGCCGTGCGACAAAGGATTGGTTTTTGCTGGCGGCGATCGTGTTTGCCCTGCGAAAATCCCCGATCGGATTATCGATCGTTCGCCGCCCGTCGCGCAAAACCTACGACGAGTGCTGCGTTTGTCTGAGCGTCCGAGGACTAATTTGCTGAATAAGCATAATTTCTTTCTATTTCTAATTTTGGCTATGCTTAAGGAGGTAGCTGCGCCAGATGATACCGAATCCATTTCTCTCTCTCTCTCTCTCTCTCTCTCTGTCTCTCTCTCTCTCTGTCTCTGTCTCTGTCTCTCTTGGGAGAGCCCACGCGCAGGCTCAGTAACGACAATTAATAACGTACAGCGGGGCTCGTTGAGGTTTCCTTGGTTTTCTAACGAAAGTTTTACGCTTTTCGACTGGATTCATAAAATATTTACACCCATTTACAAAGAGTATACGGCAGTCAAAATGTGTCGAATGTGCCTCGTACTTTAGATATAGTAGCGTCTTTTTTTCCTCTCTATCTTCTATCTATGATCTATCTTGTATATATCGAGATATTATTGATTATATTTTGATGTTAATGAGCATCGAGGATGAACGATAACATAATTGAATGAAGCATTCGTTATTCTTCGAGTCCGATGATAATGTTGGTGCACCAAAGTTATAAAGACTTGCTCGAGTAAGAAATCAAGCGTTATTTTATCGGTTAATGCACGTACAAACTTAATATATCAACAAACCTCGCGCAGATTCATCATTTAAAAATGCTTAAAGCAACGCTAAAAGCACGCAAGCTCATTAAACGGAAAGCGTAGAATAGACGCGCTGTCATAGAAACGCTTAGGACGTCTCGAAAGCTTATTTAGGGATAGGCTTACTCACTTAAGCTCACGCGTAAGTGAAAACAATGTGCTTAATTTTGTTGCGCCAATGTATCAAAAGCGTCTACGCGCGCTCTTTCATCTCTTTGGGAAAGCAAGAAGAAGGAGAAATGGATAAATTGTGCAAAATGCATCGAGGCTCGTTTCCGTTCAATTAGCTTCTCATCCACTCGATTCACATTATATCTACGGCAATTTTCCTTTCGTCGGCGCGCAGAGTGACGCATATAAAAACAAGGATAAAAGAAGGAGTGAGGGAATAACAAAAAGTAACAGAAGAAAATAACCAAAAAGAAAATACACGTGCACACACACGCACGCAAAAAAAAAACAAGAAAGAAAAAAGAAGCCGAGCCAGGCTGAGCGAGGAGATCAGTGAGCGATTGCGTTGCGTAAGGGACGCGAAGAAAGAGCGAGAGGGAGGGATTGACGAGGAGTCCAGGCGACGTGTGGGACGTGCTGCGGTCGTCGTGCGGTACGGCGCGTTAATCGGACCGCGACGCGATTCGAATCGACTTGGCTAAACTTTATAAGCGAGTCCCGCGCCTATACGAGCGCGAGAGCAGACCGCCGGGCGGGGTGGGG
>NW_011948429.1:638289-649703 GCF_000503995.2 Ceratosolen solmsi marchali | reverse complement strand
GGGGGGGGGGGGACGGGGGGTGGGGGGGGGGGGGGGGGGTGGGGGGGAGAAGCCAACTTTGAGAATTTTATCATCAATTTATTATGGGATTGACGTTTACGCATTTTTCGCGCACTCGCTTTTTATCGTCTTTTCATTACACGTTATTTTACATTATACGCGCTTTTAATAAATAATTAATACTCTTTCCTCATCCTCATATTTCACAGCGAAATTCTGACAATTAGCTTGACTTTTCACTTTCACGGGGCACAAAATTCATCATAATATTGTTCAATGGCTAAATGACCGCTCGCGTTGCGTCTTTCCAGGTTTCCAGGTTCCTCTATCCACTTCTGGTGTAGGCTTTTCCACGCGACGCTGCGACCTTATCACCGACCCTCTTTATTAGTCTCACCTTCCTTAAACGTTTCGAGGCAATAAATAAGGTGGGACAGACTAATTGGCACGAGGGGCTGAGCAATCGAGTAACGAGCCTTTACCTTTACCAGTGCCTAGTGCAATTTTGAAAATTCAGGTTTTAGAGGATGCGCGGAAGGTATCGGTGGGAGATATCAATGATTCGAACAATTATTCCTTTCCTTTCGTGTCTCTTCCATTATCCTTCTTTCTATCCCTTAAAAAAAAAAAAAAAAAAAAAAAAAAAACAACAACATTAATCGCAAATCTCACCTATCGCCATCTCTTACACGGTTATTCATAATCAATCAAGCCGTTATCATAATTACACACATAATTTGCATTATTTGCATTTGCATTATTGTAGGTATAAATCGTTTGATATTTATATAATGTAACGTGGCACTATGCCACTACGGATCTTCACGATTATTTATAGCGAAGCAGGTGGTACTGCAAGCAATTAGTAACTTATCGTTTTAAATTGAAATTACATTTCCAAAAGCCGGCGATCGACAATACGTTTATCGCTTCTTCGTGATAATAATGCAAAGCCAAGATATGGTTTAAGTGAAAAGTTGAGGTGCAATTTTATCGCCTCGATCGGCAAAAGGTAGTTTAGAGAAAAGCGAAAAAAGTGGGATGGCAGGCGTGACAAAGAGCGAGCGAGATGAAGAGAATGAGTTAAATCGACAGCTTGGCGTCTTGTAAATACACAAGTCGTCGAGATCCCGTTTGCGCTCAGTCGGGCATAATCCGAGGTAATCCCTCTTGCGCAATATGCGTTGGTGTGCGCGGCTCGCTTCCAGCCGACGACGAACTTACTTCACTTCAGCCATGCCCTTCTCCAAGTCCTGTGTCTTTGTCTTCTTGCCTCTCTCAGCGAATATTCGTCGTTTTTCTCTATCGACGCCTACATGGATGCTTATTTCCTATAAATTAACGTTCGAGTCAAGTCCTTAAAGGTCTTCCCTGCGTTATACCAAGGGATATTTATTCTAAGCGTTGACGTAACAAACTTATTTCGGGATCATGTAAATTGCATTATGCCAATGACGTGACGTTGGCGAGAACTCGGCAAAAATTTCCAAAACATCTCTACAAAGCTCGTTGGATTCGATCGATTGGGAATTCTAATTTTAGTGACATTTCTTGTCTGAGATAATTGATAACGAGCTCGAGACAATGTACTCGCGGCATTTTTCATTCTTATATAATTCGTCTTTTCTAGAAAAATCTCGTTCAGAAATATTTTTTCCGTTTTTTTTTTCCTTTTATTAATATATAAAATACAGCATATAAGGATGGGAGAGGCAATCTGGTAAGTAGCAGCGATAAATATCTCTTTCGCGCTTCATATAAAGGAGGGATATATTTTTTAAAGCTAATAGAAATGTTTGCGTTATCCGTTATTTTGAAAATTTTATTTTAACGTGTCATAATTTACAATACCTTACTATTTTTTTTTCTTTTAATGTCGCCATGCAAGTATTCATTGAAGACTGAAATTCCTTGACTTAATAAATTGCTGGCCCAGCCGTAAATAAAGTAATATTAGACATCCTCCATACATCAAAAAATGTATCGAGAGAATAATAATGTAAACGACTTACGAATCATCCGTTGCTTACGAAAAAGTAAACAACACATAAACGAGCAAAAATCTTGACGTCGCTTTTCACTTAACATCTTCCACCAAGAATACTCAAATACTCGGCAAATTGCATTCAATATCGAATATTACAAGAGTCGCCTCAATAGCGAAAGCTCATACACACAAATAGCACTTAAAATAAACAAGCGACATAAGCAAAAAGACACAGGCGAGATGCTGGGATGCTGTATGGGATAAGCGGCAGATGAGAGATGAGACGATGCATGGGATAACTTTATATGCGAGTATCTCTTTGGTTCAAAGCAAAGCTAACCAAGGCACATTGTTCCTCTGTTCCCTCGTAGGCACTAATTATATCGCACTTAATACGCTTCCACCCCCGTCTGGCGTAGAATTTGCCCTTTCTTTCTTCGTCTGTCGTGTGTCGTTCTCTAAATCTTTGCTCTCTTAATTGTTTCTACACTCCGTCCCACAGTTTCTTTATTGACTGTGATTGCCTCGGGGTCGTATGCGGTTCGGTCTCTCTCTCTCTCTCTCTCTCTCTTTCTCCCGGTCGAGGGCGTTACGTGCTGCAAGTGGCTCGGATACGTTTGTTTTTCGTGTGTGCGAACGCTCGCAGGTAATTACGACGCTCAATGACGGTATTCGTAGTGCGCGCGTTGTGCTGTGATTGAGTCGAGTCTGCCTCCTGCGCTTTTTTTTTTTTGTCCTATTTAAAACTAATGTAACTTTCACTGCTTAATTAACTGAAAATACGATTAAAAAAGAAAAAAAGACACACACAAAAATACAAAAATTCCAAAAAAAAAAAGGGGGAAAATGAAAAAATACCATTGTATTGTGGATGTCGTATGTATTATTGAAATAAATTATTCATAATATTACCGTCATTTCAAATCATATAACGATTACGTGAAAAAAAGGATTTCTTATATTAAAGTCTCCATTATAATTCAATAACATTTATTTATACGTACGACCATTGTATTATTAGAATGAAGAAAAAATTCAACGAACCGAGTTAAGTAATGAAAAGGAAAATTTAACGTTAAATACAAGTCTAACAAAACCTTCGTTTGTTTAAATTCTAAAAACTCATATTAACTTTATTCGTATATGTCGTCTATTAAAAAAACTAAACTTTTCTACAATTGATAATAATATAAATGTCAAGATATGTAATTCCGAAATGCTGAAGAAGAAGAAAAAAATAGAATTATTCCAACGATGGAATAATTACGATATTTACTGAATTTCCAATGAATGTAAATGGAACATTCGAGTCAATAAATTTCATAAAAGTATTCTGTATTTGCAGAAACTAAATATCGCAGTAAATATTGTTTGAAATTTTTCCGTACTCGAGAACTAATTCATCATGCATGTCATCATCTGTCAATAAATTTGTATAAGTGATAAAACTGTTTGTCAAATTTCTAAAGCCATCGTACTCCGTAAATTTAACTACATTTTCCATTATTATTGAAATATACAAAATAAATAAATAAACATTATACGGCAATATGTACTAGTAACTTTAAGACTATTTTAACGAAATTAAGAATTATATAACAGGTAAAGAGCAATTAATACGATCGTTAAATGGGGATTCGCGTGGTCGTGGTGCATGCATGGCCGATACGAGGAGGGACATATAATAAATAATACAAGCCTGCTGTACGAAATTAAATTAACATGAAACACATTGCGTCTGTCCTTAGAGGAAGAAAAGGCCAGCATCTGCTTGTGATATTATCATCATTGAAACAGGTGTACGAGCGTCGACTAATGATAACATTTTTGCCGCGATTTTCCGAAAAGTTCGAGTATCATTGTCGCCGCTACGTATGCGAATCGTTAATTTTTAAATGAATTATTGAAATTTTATCTTACCATTCAACATTTTCGCGCTTCAAGCACATTGAACAATAAAGTTGCCTGCTAATCTCGTGTTATTAAAGTAGAAAGAAACAAGAGAACAAGAAAAAGGAAGAAAAAAGATAAGAAGGAAGGAGAAGAAAAGGAAATGAGGATACAGTTTAACTAGCCAAACGCGATGAAGCTTTTTCTTTTAAAAATTAGTGATTAAATAGAGAATAACAAGAGGCTGTATTTGCGTGCTAATAATGTGTGTCGCTCAATGAATAATTTATAATAGCTAAAGTCACTACAAAGTCGGCCATCTAGAATGTAATCTTTAATAAATAGAGTTATAATATTTATTAGCAATAACTACGATATGTACATAGATAGATACATAAATATTTCAAATGAATATCTAATCTATTTATAAATGACAAAGCGTACTTTTCTCTTCTCTTTTTCACTCTTTACCTTATTATTATTTTATTTTTTTTTTTATTTATTTAATTATTATTATTAATATTATTTTATTCAAATGCTTTTTAAATATAGTGGCTTAAAAACATATATATATTTTTGATAAAAATCTGAATAAACACGGCCATTTTTTAAAGATACAGGGCGCACAAAATTACCATTGGGAATCCAAATATTATATTACAAGCTCTTTTAAAAACATTTCTTTTAAAATGTTTAAGAAAAATTCTATTCAATTGATCACTAATACGGCTGCTTAAGCCGTCGTTGCACATACCTTATTTATTTATTTATTTATTTATTTATTTATTTATTTATTTATTTATTCAGCTTCCACTTTAATAAAGTCGAATTATTTATTTTTAAATTGTCCGACCTTTTTTAGTTTCCGAAGAGCATTTCACTTCTCGACACTATCTTCGTCGAGATAATTCTGTTGTTTGTCTTATCTCGATTTTGCTAGACAAGTTTTTTTTTTATTTAATAACTTGGTCGACGCGGACTTTTCAATAATGCGCTACACACTTTGAAAGGATGTGCGATCGGGCGTTTTTTCTGTTAATTTTCGAAAAGCTACGAGGCAAACGCCATTTTCGAAACGTCAACAACAACGAATCTCTCGCGACATTTGCTAAAAAGAAAACGAGGCGATTCAGACTCCGATAAAATGGCTATTCGCTCGGAGGAAAATCTCTCGAAAGTTCTGCCGTTTGGTATATTAATGCATTTCCAAGAAATATAATGCAGCTTGGTATCACAAAACAGCACAGACTTTTCGCCTCATTAGGATTTCAATTCGCTGAGTCCTTTTGTAGCGTTAAGTCAGCCTCGATGAGCGCGTCGACTAATAGCGGCTCGATATCCCTTATAAACTTCTGGCTTTCTCAAATGATTATTAGCACGACTAATGGCGGTGTCTGTTTTGTTTTTGCAGTGACCGGAAGTGTTGAAAGGCCCGAAGATTCTGCCGTCGCAGCAACTCGGCGCTGCGGTCGCTCCATGGCCGGGCGCCACCGGCCTCCTGGCCTCCGTCACCGCTGATGACATGGCACACAAGGGTGAGTCACATGCCCCTTCCCTTAGAGGCCCTTTGTACTTTACCGCGGTCGCTCCGCTCTTATTTATTTATCGATACACGTTAGCTTCGAGTACTTCGAGGCTCGGAATACTTGAAACTTCCGCGCGCATCGGCTTCCCCATTCTTTTTGGTTTTTAGCGCTCGCGATATGGAATAGAAGTGGTGGAAGAGCCTTGATCCTCACCTTTATTATCCATTGGCTGATGGGCAATTCTGCCATTTGGCAAAGATCGGGATCTTGGATCTCGCGAGGTGACGGCTCATTTTCCACATAGCGCTAAATGAAAGTTCGTGTCGGGCATAATAAACACCCGTCGCGGGAGTCATTTAACGTCGTTTAACAAAAGTCTCCAAACACTCCCATGACATTATTTCATAAACGCCGGTACTTCCTAACCTTTGGATACTCGCCGCTCAGCACAACGATAAAACAATTTTACATCATATATAGAGTAAAGCTGCACGATGTACTTATACGCGTAGAATTGTCGTTTTAACGTGATAAACGAACTAACAGCGGCGAACGAAATCCGCATCCAAACCAGAACGAGAGGCAGCTTTTAATTTCGGAAAAAAGAAAGTGAGAGAGCGCGTTAGCCAATCGTACGACAATCGATCCATACGTCCTTGTTATTTCTCGATTATTCTCTGGAGAAGCGTAAAAGTTAAGGGCGCACGACTCGACATGCGTTCCCTGATTCCGCTCGCCGTTGTCGTTTACTCGAGTGTAGAAGTGCCGAATGCCTCCTGGACGTAAAACTTTTCGTCATGGCCGAATACGACGCATTCCACCCTCTACGCCAACCTCTATTACACCCCCGCCTCTCTCTCTCTCTCTCTCTCTCTCTCTCTCTCTCTCTCATCCGTCACGACCCGCTCGTATATAGCAGAGCGAAACTGAAACTCTTTCTTCGTTATCTGGAGCTTCGCGCGCGTGTCGCCCTCGCGAACGGCAATTCATCTCGCTATCACTCTTTTTTCCTTTTTTACCTGGCGTAATTGCTTTTGCTCTCTCGTTATTTTTTTTTCTCACTGAATTTTAGAAACAATTCGTCGAGTTGATACTCGCGGCAAAATGAATTTTCTCATACGGACTCGAGCGTTATTAGAGTCTAAGCTCCTCGACTTGCTGGAGATGGGAAAATACTTGGTGGCGATCAGAGCAAGTTGAGTGTGAGGGGAAAACAATTTTTAAATCATTACCCACAACGTAGGAAAATTAAATTGACGCGAGTACGTATATTTCAAGAGGATTGTCTAGTATTTTGTCGCGAGTGTTTTTTCAACGCAATATTCATCGTAGCTCGTCGCTTCCCTCTCGCTTCTCCATCCTATCGTTCTCAAACTATTGTTTAGAAATGACATTGTCATGACTATGGAGTACCGACGGACCAAAATTTCACGTATTAATTACTCATAACTCAGGATTAATTTTGCAGTTGAAAAGTTGTTGCACTTGATATCGGACGAAGGCCATTAAACTAACGGATGGGGAAAGAAGAATGAAAAACTAATCGCGACGCAGTCAAAATACCCTCGGCAATCATAAAAAAAAAAAAAAAAAGAAAAGAAAAGAAAAAGAAGAAGAAAGTACTCCAATAATCGGAGGGTCAATAGAGAATAGAGGCGTAAAGTCGTATACTGGAAGCGCGAAGGAGCAAGAACTCGGAGTGTCCGGGGGTCGGCACTGATGGCGTCGGGTGCCCGGAGAATCGACTGGAGAGTAGATTTCCGTGTGTCGAATACGCGCGGCTAAGACGTTTAACCCCATTAGTCTTGAATGGATCTATCCCCGTCTTTGTCGCTCCTCATCATTGGGCCGGCACTTAGCCTCAGCTCCCCGGTGCGTTTTCCACTGAGCGGGGCGAGGTCTCGTAGGCGACATCGTCTCGAGGCTTTCTAAAGCCATCGCCACCCCCGCGTGAAACTAGCTGCTGTCGCTGCTCACTTCACGTATTGATTTCCATTCTCTTATGCGCCCTTTGCGCGTCCGCTTCTTTTTCCTCCTTGTTTTATTTTTCTTTTTTACTCTTCCTCCTACTCGTCGCCATCGTTGTCGTCGTCGTCGTCGTCGTCTTGGCCGTCATCGTTGTCGTCGTCGTTGTCGTCGTCGTTGTCGTCATGAATCGTCGTAGCCATCATCGTCGTGGTCGTCGTCGTCGTCATGACAGTAGTGTCCTTACATCTCCTTCATCCTCTCTACTTTCGTTTTGCAAGAAAACTCATGGCAAAATGCCTCGCCCTGCCTTTTTTTTTTTTTTTGTGGGGGACTGAAGCTTCGACTTTTGTCGTTTGTCGCACCGAGGGTATGGAAGCGCCGAGACCCTTGACTCTGAGAGATCGTAATTAGGATAAAGCCGAGCTGTGCTTTCCTTGACGACGTGGGCGAGCTTGCGCACGTGTAAGAGCTTACGTATACGTGTGCGAAGGCGGCACGAGACTGGGAGAAATATATTAATGAGAGGGATGTAGCATCTCGTAAGATCCTACAATATATGGTAAAGATAGAGTGTAGTGACCAAGATTTTAGGACCGTACTTTATGGTGAACCGGATGAGCCTAAAACGGGTTTTATTTATCGAATTTAATATTATGATACGGTTGGTCAGGCATTCACTATCAGTTTGAACTTGAATATCCATTAGGGGCAAGAAATTCCAATATTTTCGATGGTATCAAACTAGAAAATCAGTTTATACGTAACGTATATATAGTATAAAATTTGCTTCCCTGGTGCTTTGAGTTTAAATACAAACAGACGAGTATTGATAAAATAAATTAAATTCTTCATTAAGAATATAAAATCAAAAGCATCTGTGTTTGAATTAATCGTTGTAAGAATAATTTTCCTATCAATTAAGGAAATTGATAGGAAATAAATAAATTATTTTAACGAACTATGAATAATATTCTTTGCTTAATCCACCAAGGATGAAACGTTTTATTAACTAAGCGTAAAAAGCGTAAAAAGAACAAAATTAGTTAGCACTCCAAATAAAAACGTACATCTCGCCTCGCCCATGCCAAAGTGCATAAAGAATTTGAAGAAGTTTAAAAAAAAATCAAGTTAATACAAAATTGAGCTTTAATTTGAGTTTATACGAAAATGCCGACAGCCGAAATGGGAAATTGAAAATTAATTTTTCATATTTTCAACAGAATTCGGAAATACATTTTGCTTGACGATGACGTTTGATGTTATCGATCAAGTCCGATACCGGCTGCTGCCGCCCTTGTTATAATTCCCCTTCATACCTTTACCACTACGCAAAATAATTAATTAATATAATTTCACAACGAATAATAGTAATAATTATGAATTTAGGATAATTTTGATAAAATCAATTAGGCTAGTTCATTTTGTTTCGATGATCCATTATATCGTTTCGCTCACTTCTCTACGCGGAATGCAATTATTTTTCTTTATGCCCGTGACGAATGTATGCATGAACATTAGATACAATTAATTATACTTATAAAGTGAGTGGCAAAGTAAGTGATACGTAAATGAATTATACATAAATAAATTAAACACGCACGTAATAAATAGTATTGCGACGAAAATAGCTTTCGTTTAACGTGGCTGATGGTGATTTCATGGGGGATAAAGTTGCCTAATTCCAGTTTTTAAAAAGGAAGAAAATTCACCTCGTCGTAGACACTTTATCACGCGAATTTAACTAATAGATCGACTAATCGTTCGCGAATTCCTAACAGCGACAGAATTCTGTCTTCGGTAATACAAAATCCTCGGGTATTTAATCCGACAAAAGTCATTCGCAAGGTACTTTTGGCCAAGGACGCGATGCCCCTTGGAGTGCGGAAACATCTTGCTGAGGCTTCGAGCGGCCGTCGTCGCCGGAGGGGGGGGGCGTCTTCCTTCCTTCCTTCCGTCCTTCCTGGGACGCGTTCCCGTGTGCGCGTGGTGCAATCGATCGCGCGACAAATTGCGTTTCCGAGAGGCCACATGGCCTTCGGCTCGGCCGCGTCTCATGACGCCTGACGTGACTCCCGCTTGGATGTGACACAACTCGAGAAGGAATCGCGACCACACAGGACTCGGATACTCTGGACCCGATTACGTCCAGTCTGTGTTATCGACCAGAGGGTCGTGCATACGTTTATATATACATACATATATAGAATTTAACTTGTGGAGGATGTGTTCGGATGATCCTTGCATAAGCGTCGCGGGTGCATTAATAGAGAAGAGGTCGGTGTTAATTAC
The DNA here is from genome assembly GCF_000503995.2 of Ceratosolen solmsi marchali. NCBI lineage: Eukaryota > Metazoa > Arthropoda > Insecta > Hymenoptera > Agaonidae > Ceratosolen > Ceratosolen solmsi. Next base: position 640,043 of record NW_011948429.1, on the reverse strand, counting down.
GGTAGTTGGTACAAGGAGTTGCGAAACTAAGGGATTTTTTTCTGCTTTCCCGAATTCGCCGATATTTTATTCGTTTGTCCATACATTGTGCGTATACTGAGAAGTGGAAAGCGCAACGTATATTTTTCATAAAACATAAAATAGAGTGCACAATACACACTTTTATAACTTCCTTGGCTTTCTCTAAAATCTTCCAAGTTTCTGCATTCGAGCCCTCCATCCCCCCCCCCCCCAACCCCTCATACATCGTCTTTGGTCTTTTCGTTTTTATGCTCGGTGTGGCCTCCCCCATCCACCTCCCCCCCCCGTCATCCCAACCCCTTTCCATATATCCCACCGGAGCCTGCCGTTGTCACGCGCGACTTCTCCCTTTCATTGTCTCTCTGTTTATTCGTCAGTCCTTGCACGAACGTTCTCTCTTTTCTCCGTCTTGAACCGTAACTTTTTCTCGCCGCAAATCAGCCATATCTAGGAAGGAAGAAGGGACTAGAAGGGACGTGGGAGTAAACGAATTCCACGGCGTCGAGAGAGATCATTGATCGTTTCTGAATTCCGAGTGGACGGCGAATACTCCACTCCTCGCTCTCTATCTCTCAAGCATTTCTTCGCGGTAGCTTCCTTGCCACTCGATTCAAGGGTTGTACAGGAGTTGCCGGAGCCATCAGTTCCGACACTAATGCAACCCCTCAGCGCTTAAATGGATCTGGATTCTACTTACCAGACTTGGCATCGTATTATTTGATCGAGCAATTCTTATCGCATTATCAACGTAAATTAAGACTTCGCCTTATTAAGTCGCTTCATTAATTATGCTTAAGCGACCAACCATACGCCCAGGATATTATATAATTCTGCTTTATGCTTTAAGATCGAAAAATATTTTCCCTATCGCCCTGTTTTTGTCTTTCTTATTCGTTTGACTCGAACATACCTACATTATTACCATTGATTATTACCTGAGAAGTAGTATTAAGTAATTATTTTACGCCACGGTGATGAGAATATGAAATATATTGACACTCGTCCGACTAAGGCGAACAGACTGTCATTCGAATTTTATAAAAAGTTATCTTTTCCATTTTAAGCATTAGGAAAACAATAGGACAGAAGAGGCTTGAATGCAATGAAAGGATTCATAATTCTTACTGAATACACGTGACTTGCACACACGCACGAATGTGCACAGCCAAACATAAAAAAGAATATTACATTATAAGGACTTGCAAGAGATCTTTTTTAATTAAGAATCGGGACACTGTTAATAATGGTATTTATCGTATCGTAACTAATACGGAATTCTATTAGAACTTTAAATAATTAAATTTAAAAAAAAAAAAAAAAAAGGGTGAAACCAAAGCTTAAGTATAATGTATTAAGAATACGGCATCGAAGTAAATATTTCATTAATTTTATTCAACACATCTTCATAATAGTACGATGCTCAACAATATATATATATATATATGTTAGAAATTTTTTTGTTTTTGTTCTTTTGTTTAAGGCAATAATAATATTTATAGGGTCGAAGGATCATCTAAAAATAAAATAAACTAGAAAAGTTGTGCAGAAACGTACGAAGATTGAACTTGGACGTCTGTAAAGGAAAAGTCGAATTTCCCTTCTTTTTCATACGAAATTACATTTAGTCTTTTTATAGTGTCGTCGCTATTGTTTTAATGCTGTATTAATACCCTAAATGTATAAAGATTCCATCTTTCCGTATTCGCGAGTTCGTCATTTTTCAACTCCTTTTT
>NW_011948429.1:620789-635789 GCF_000503995.2 Ceratosolen solmsi marchali | reverse complement strand
GTGCGCTTATGTATGTATGCGGGTCCGCGTGTCGAGGCAATGAGGCGCGCGACCTCCGGCAAAGCAAACGCGCGCGCGCGATGAAAAATACGAGGATACGGTTTGAATTTCAAAGCGTGGAGAATGTCGAATCGGACTTGCGCACTCCACGCTACGATTCCATTTTCTCAAACTTTTATTTTCTCGGGAGGCTCCCGCGACTCCCGCGCACATTTGCGCACGAATACGCTTACACTTACCTCTTACATACACTGTGCGAAAGGAACGTAAGGCGAACGGATGTTTCGCGGAGGGTGGCGCGATGCGCCGCTCTACGCACTCGTCCATTATACGTATTCTCTTGGATAAATATTTGTATGCGCGGTTAGCGATGCGTCCGAAGTCAGGAAGGTCAAAGTATTTTTACTGCATAAGTGCCCACAGCGTACAAAGGCTAGACAAGAGCTCGAGCTAATCGATGATATCTCGAGTGCGCGAGAATGAACTTGCAATGAAAATAAAGAGACCCCCGTCCATAGCTTTCACCAAGCGTAAAAGGCATTCGCCACGCGTACGGCTTTGTCCACACTTACCCCCTCCTGCATAACAAGCAGATTAATGTTTAATTGATTCGTCTTAAACTACTGTACACACGTCCAAGTGCGTACAGTGCCCTGCCTCCTTACATTTCACACGAACACTGCACGTTCGAAGCCAAGGAGTCAACGACGAATCGACAATCCGTAAAAGGCAATGATGACAGATAATTGGAAAATCGCGACGATCTGCAGCTCGCGCGAATCAACCATCGTCCTGAATTGCGATCCCATTAATTATCCCGTAACAATTTAAATCCATTAATCGAACGAAATCTCGAACGAAACGCTCGCCCGTGCAATCGACTCCAGGGAAAGGCAATTGCAACTGCCGAGGGATTACGTGGAAAGAGCATCGAAAGAACCCGAACGCAAAGGCATCGGCTGAGTAAATTTTTCAGCGATGCGCGACCGGAATATCGGTCCTGGACGACGATCGTCAACCTCTCCCTCTTCCCAATAATAAAACAATCGCTCGGACGTGCGAGCCGTTACGACTCGGGCCCCGTCGTCCCCCCCCCCCTTTTTTCTTTTTTTTTTTTTTTTTTTTTTTTTTTATTGGTGTCTTGCCCAGCCGCGCCATCGCACCGACGGGACGGGAAAAAGAGACACGTGGTGGACAGGGTACCTTGGATCGGTGCCACTGGGCTTGACGCCCGGCCGAGACGCGTTTATGCCAATTTCGCCGCAGGTGCTCCTGCGATCGTCTTTAATTCGTCCGACGATTTATCCGCCCCGCATCCTTCGATCCTCGTAATTTTATTGGATCTTAGTATGGGAAGTTGGCTTGGCGTTTGCTTAGCACTGCCCGAGGATCTGATCGAGCGGCTTTGATTTTTTTTCCACAGCCGTCGCAACTAATCAAGATAATAATATAACGGAAATTGTTTATTTATGGCCTTGTAGAATTTGACGAAATATTTAATTAACTCTTTTGTGAAATGAGGCATCAGCGATGGAAAATGGCCATTTAAATCGGATTACACTCGCACGTCTCATTTAAGAGGTAATTATATCGATTACGTTGATGATTGCTCTTTTCCTTTATACTTTCAAAATGAAAATAATTAATTAAAAGTTTCAAAATGTCTGAACAATGAGAGTATTCATTAAACTCGCCATAAATTAAATAAATCTTTTTAAACTGTAAAGCCTCCTTGATGTCAATAATAGTAACAACAATAGCCATGATAATGATGATCATGATAGAAAAGATGAGAATGAGGAAGAGGTGATGATTTTGGAGATTTTTATTGATAATTCAGATAAAAACTATTCCCGAAGACTCTTGCATAAAAATTATAATTATATGGATACTCGAACGGTCTTGTACAATGGTATATTTTAAAATTATTATCCAGCAGACTCGCGTAACTTTCAACTTGTTCAATTTAAATTTTCGCAACATCTTTATCATGAATTCGAAACTTCAAACCATGCGAATATCTCGATTTAGTACGCAATTTATAAACAATTTAAGATGATATGTGCAATGACTTATTTAGAATGCTAATCATCTGTAGAAATTATCATTGTTTTGTGTTCGTCTGTATTTCGCATGGAAACAGTTAGATTGGAGTTACATTCAATTGGATTTTATGCGTATGTTCATGGTTTGGTGAAAAAAACTTTCTAAATTCGAGATAATTTATTGAAACGGAAAAGTGACTCGATCGATTTAACATACAATGCCAAATTTCCTCTATTATAACACACACCATAAGTCCTGCGTATATTAATTAATCATACTATGATGATTTATTTGTCTTGGTAATGGTGTGAAAGACTCATATGTATACATATACATTGTTGCATTTGCATATCGCTAAATCCATAATAATAAAGGGATTTTAATAATCAGCGTAATAAGCAAATATGAAAGGTTTGTAAGGAAGGGTAAATGAGTAAATCCACCGCTGGTCGCAAGGGTTCATGCTTTTAAAGGAGACGAGCTGATTCCGCCCTCCCGCGGGGGCGGCCCATTGATAATAGACATTTTCTTGATACGAGCCCACCTTCTTTCGACGCTCACACCCCCTCCCCCCTCTCCCCTCACCCTCGCCATCACCCTCGCGTCCCATGACACCGACCTCCGCGATTCGTGCGGGGCGGGCTTAAGAGGGGTTGGGAGAGGGGCGAGCGATGCGCTCGGTAAGTGTTCGCGCGAACGATATGGGAATTTTCTGTCGCGAGGACGAAACTTTTGCAACATCGAGTTACCTATTTTTTCTCGTTACCTTATTGACTGATTACATTTTTAAGGGGCATTAACGTTTATTTTCGTGCGCCCTTTGAATGAGGAAATAGGAGGGCAAAGTTGTGCACTCGAGTGCCTAATTAGCAAATTAACCGAAAGTTGTTTCTAAATAGTTTGACGGTTATTATGCGTACAAAGCAAGGAATTTTGCGCTAAATTGACTGTACGAAATAATTGATTCGCTAAAGCCAATCAATTATATAAATTAATAGCGTTTATAGATAAATTATAGATATATGTGCGTGCGTATGCGTGCGTGCGTGCGTGCGTGCGTGCGTGCGTGCGTGTGTGAAGGCAATAAGTAAATACCTTTTTCTTTTTTAAAATTATGAGGCACAATAAGGGCATATAATGAAAAAATAGAAAATACAAAACAACTTATTTATTATGATTGGCGATTGGTTGCTTTGAAAATAATACAATTAATCTATGTGGCATTGTAGAAATGGCTTTGTTAAGCTAATATACCTTCTATAACATGCTTATTCATGATCCAATGCTTCGACAATTTATTTAAAATGGGATAGTTTTATCTTTTCTTTGCTTTATTTTTTCTTTTTCTCCTCTTTTCTTTTAATGTAAAGCAGTTGGAAATTCGTTTTTCATCCAACTGCGCCAGATCAGAAAATGTTATTCCAACTGCCCCATCCGTACTACTGCCGCAAAGAATATATATTTGCCTGTATAAAGTAGAGGACATATATTTAGTTGTAATGTGCACAAGCAATACATTGATACACGTGTTTTTTGCCCGGGCATAATAATAGTAATACATACTTAACCTCGGCTTGTAGGCAGCGAGCGCGCTAAAGAGGGAGAAAGAGAGAGGGAGAGCGTCGGCCGCAGTCCGCAGTCCGCAGTCCGCTAGGGGGGCACATGAGGTAGGCGCTTACAATGAGCAGCCGATGTAATCTCCGGAAACGTTTAGGGGGGAAATTAGGTCGGCAGTTGAGCGCGGCGACGACAGTGGAGTGGACGCCGGGGCTCGGAGAACATGCACGTGAGACTGTCGCCTCTACTTCGCGATTTGTCAAAATATTTGTTTAGCCATGGGCTAGAGAATGAGAGCGTATCTCCGCTTTTTATTTGCAGCCGGCACCCTACTTTCTATTATTTGCCATTTCTTTTTCTCATTTTTTGCCTTCCCTTTTTCTTTAATTCCAACCCGAGTCTTTTTAAACATGACAATTTCTACTCTTATCCCGTCCCTCGCCATTCCCAATGAATCGCGATCGTAGCGCCGACTATCATGAATGAATTTCATGTATTAATAATAGCCATTAATGCCCTGGCCTCCGAAATATTAGGGAAAAAAATTGCTCGAGTAAAAGTTGCAAAATAATGTAGAGCCGCGTTACATGCTCTTGGCACTAATGAGCATTATTTTACGAATGTCATGTTTCGGTTAGCTAGGGCCGTAATTAGTAATTGATGGAACCACGCGCTTACTTGCACTAAACGATCGAGCAAATAATGAATAATGTGCAATAGTGAGTAATTGGGAAATTTTTTTGTAAGCCAGCTAGTTCGTGCAGGAAGAACGTAAATGAAAATGAGGAAAAGGCATTTCTATATAGCAAGATAAATAAGGGAAACAATTTTATCCAACCGATAATGATAATGGTGACGAAATATGCTCGATTAATACACTTTATAGGCAATTTATTATGAATTTTTATACTCCATAATGAAATTCTATGACATATATATATATATATATATATATATATATATATATATATATGTCATAGAATTGATAGAAATTATATTAATATTTTTCCTTATCGATTTCGATTTGGTTCTAATAAATATTAATCTTTTATCTTTATATTTCTAGTGCTCCTAAATGTGCAGTACATTAAAGTTTGTATCTTGCATCTTTGGCTTGAGACAGAAGATAAAATTTATTCGCTCACTGTCTACATAAATATATGCCATATGAAGAGAGAAAGGGTCAGAGCCCCCTTTCCCTTCAACGCCATTCAATATTATATCTTTCGCTCGTAATCATCGATCATTATGCGCGATCTTAAGCGTCAAAAAAAAAAAAAAAAAAAAAAAAAAAAAAAAATTAAATCTGTCCCCTAACTTTTAATATTCTCATACGGACAAAAAGAAAAAAGAAGAAAAATAAACGAAGTAAAACGCTCTTAACGCCATTCCATAATAAGTTCGTTTTATTGATTTATTTATTTTGTATTTTTATAAAAATAAATACATTAAAAATTCTTCAAGTACGAGTTCACACATACACCACTTAATTGTCGGAATCCCTATATCATCCACTTTTCTTTTCTCTTTCTTTCTTTACAAAAAAAACTTTTTGTTTTTTTACCTCTCGTTTGCGTGCGTTTTTTCAAAATGCGATTTTTGTCTGCACACTCTTTGACGTCTTCAAGCCGCTCGCTACTCACTGCATTTCGAATTTACCTGCGGACTTTCTTTCATCTTTTGCGTCAAGGGCTCTTCCCTCGCGAAGCGTGACATTTTTAATGGCAGAAATCTGAACATCCTTTGAGAGGGATTTTTGCGCACTTTGTAGATCACGCATAAAAATAAATAATTATGAGTGTAGAAGAAGTTAAATTCGAGTAAACTTGATTAAAGAGAAGACGAACGCCAAGGGCTTCTTCTTTTTTTTTTGCCTGTCGTCTCTCTAATTATTATATTCGTAACCAATAAAGCTGCCGCTGGAGGACTTAATGGCTCTTTGGATTGTCAGTTTTTAAATAATTGATCGAGAAATTTACTCGATGACGTGCAGTGGCGAGAGTGACAATTCCATTGGCCCTTTAAAACAATGGTAAGCGGACAAAGGAATCACGAACGGGAATTCGCACGGGCGTGTATTCTTTTTTTTAGCCAAGTGGCAAAGAACGCTGGATTAAAAATTTTCTTGTCCATCGAAGTCGATGAGAGGGTCGCGCGAAGGAGAGGACAGAGGAGGAGGAGGAGGAGGAGGAGGAGGAGGAGGACGTGGAGGTTTGAGATGGTGGTTGTGGGGTGCGAGAGATGGTACGAGTTCCATGAAAAAGTGCGAATGTCGAAACAGTGGAGTGAGGTATTTTTGAAGGCTTAGTAGCGGGCGAGGAAGCTCCAAGTCTGAGCGAGTAAATTGAATTAGTGAGTCAGTGGCCGCGATCTAGGGTCTTCCGAAGTCAATTGACGAGTCGTTTGCCGTGCGCGGCCTGTTCCTTTTCTCTCGAGCATCTTCTCGAGCAAGTGCCTCGGAAAGAGGCTGGCGAAAATACTCCTCGTCCAATATGCGATTTCTCTCCTCCAGGGAAAGTGCATCATCATCCTCATCCTCTCCGTCGGCTCGAGCAAGACCCAGGAAACGATCTCACGTCGTCGTTTTCGTCGTTGTCAACGTCATTCCCACTCTCTCCCTCTCACCCCCTCTCTCTCTCTCTCTCTCTCTCTCTCTCTCTCTCTCTCTCTCTCTCTCTCTCTCTCTCTCTCTCTCTGTCGATCATCGAGCACCACATGGAGAAACCTGCTTAGCAGCGGCTGCAAATAAAACGGAGCTTACGGGGTCACGCGCCTCGCGCACACATTCCCATGCTGATCATTCCGATAGCGGCTCTAATTACGGGCCAGGACACGCATGGGAATGCCAGCAGGACCCAGGTCCATTGTGCGCGTGGATCGCACCCAGGGTGCATTGTGGCCCCATTAGTCGAAAATAGTGGTGCGCGCATTCGGTCGGACTTGGCGCCTCCGTTCGGCTGTCACTCTCCTCTCCCTCCCCTCTCACGACTCCGCGCTTGTTCTCATAATATAAAGCATGTGGCTTTCGCGCATAGCTCTCGCATTATTCGTCGATATCCACAATTGAATGCACGTTCGAGAGAGGAGCGCTCTCTCTCTCTCTCTCTCTCTCTCTATCTCCCTCTCTCTATCTATCTATCTATCTATCTACCTCTCTCGTTCTCTCTCTCTCTCTCTCTCTCTCTCTCTCTCTCTTTCCATTCTTTCGTCGTAAATCGAAGCCGCCGACACGGCTATAATATAATAACGCGCGCGGTTTATAGATCCTTGGCTGCGGCATGACTTTGTCGATCGCAATTGTAAGCCACACAGAGGAGACGAGGTGCATGTTCACACTGTTTTTTATTATTATTATTTTTATTATTTTTTTTTCTTTTATAAATTGCTCCTATTGGTTAAGCGTTTAATAATCGCTGTCAAGTAACCCGAGGGGGGATGTTTTTTCGGCCCAAGCCCGACCTGCTTATCGCCACGACGTGTCACAAGTAGCGGCCGTTATCCTGATAAAAGTCGTGATTAAAGCGAATCGATCGTTTATTGGCCCGGGATCCGTTGCACGCTTTTCCACCATTTTTTCCCCTCAGCTTTGCTTTGGTGTAGCGAGTTTGGTTTAGCTTGTCGCGCAGAATGTCTTATTAACATCATTCGTCGTCGCTCCGTCAAATGTATTTATATAGGTTACATAGCTGGCCGTCTTCTTTGTTACTTAAGTAGCGAGAATCTTTTATTTTGCGTTTTCGTAGTAAGACAAAAGCGAGCTCCCATTCTTCATCGTGATTCACGTTTTGCGTCTCTCCCTCGATAATGCGGCTTAGGTAACGGAACACATGTCGACTTATACGTCAACGCGTCGACACATTGATCGTTGCGTGCGTGCATGTGTGCCTGCTGCCTGTCTACGTTCCCTTCAACTACGTCTAGCCACTAATACACGCGCATGCTTAACAGTACTAATGCTCATACACAAATAAAAATATGGAGTGTTTTATGTCGCGCGGGCAGTGCGTGGCCAGATGATAAATCGATCGTCGAAGATATAAGTGCGGTTACGGAGAAAGTAAATTGCTCGTATGGCGGTCTCTTCCCCCGATAATCGCAAAAGTCCCATTCGCGTTCGTGCACATTGACGATCGTAGACTCGTTTAACGAAGCGAGCTCGTCAATTAAATACAAATTGAAACAACAAATTTGCATTAATCGCCGTAATTTGCGTTAAAATCTCGAGTGCGTTGCAACGCGCCTAACATTTTCCCTCTGATCGAGCTCCACTCCAAACTCCAAGTACTCGGAAATTCACAGTCGCCTCGGATACGCCTCGGAGATACGCCAGCAGCTTTCACACGAGATATTGTCGTTGTGTGCGTGCCTCGAAACCATCGTCCCGAGCATCTTACGCGGGTGGCGTCTTTTCAATTGCAAGTATGCCGAGCGAGCCGAGTCCTCGCGCGATCTATGCCTAATTCATCGCGATCATCTATGCCACGCCATATTTTATTATATGCGATTAATAAATTCGTTTTGCCTGCATGTGGCGGATGCGGTAGATCTTTGAGAATTCGGCGAACCATGATTCTCAACGACCGACCGACCGACCGACCGATTGAAAAGAGCAAAATTAGCATTTAACGGCCAATGCCATCTCATGACGCAGAACTGCTAAAATATGAAAGTCACAACGTTCGAATAATAGAATGTTTAATCGTCGCCTATTGCGGGAAAGCCTGGATAACAATAGAGCATTGGAGTCCGAGAGGGACAACAATGTTTCAAGGACGGCAATAAGTGAAAACGAGAGCCGATTAATGGAGGATCCTTTCGGCGCCGACTGATCGGGCAGAATGTGGCTAAAACGCCAATAAGATCGGATGTCGCACGCACACACGCACGCGCACACAGGCACACACACGCGCGCGCGCGACGACGACGACGACGACGACGACGACGACGACGACGACGACGACGAATCGTAATACTGGCCTTTATCGTGCGAGATTGTGTAAGGGCAGGGGAGGGTATCGCACGACTCTCCCTGGTCTCGTCGAGGCTTCGACCGGGTGGTCGGGATGCAAGTTGGTAGCCACCGCGGTTATGCCGCCCTCGACGCAGTACCCGCCGATGGCGCTGCTGATATCGACACTGCCGAGCTTCGCCTACGCGGCGCATCGTCCCAGCAGCCAGGGCAGGACGCGTGCAGGGGGACGGTATGGCAGGGGGGTTTGTTGGCGGGATGGGGAGGGAGGAGCCGAGGTAGGAGACTGACGTGAAGGCTCGCGTGCGTCCAGACCGGGGAAGCGGCTCTGACATGTCCGTTGGCGCGGAATAACACATTTACGAGGCTGTTCTTTGTGTCCGACCGACCCCGGCTTTGGACCGCGAAAGCCCGTACCTTGCCAATCCCGCCCCTCCTCCTCCTCCTCCTCCATCTCCTTCTCCTCCTCCTTATCCTCCACCTCGTCCACCTCCTTCACCTCATCACCCGTCCAATACCGGCCTCCTCTTCCACCCCCGACCTCTCGTTCCCCTCACCCCTTCGGCACGGCGACTCTCGCCCCCGCTATCCCGGCGCTGCTCTTGATAAGTTTCCTTTTTTTTTCCTTCGTTTCGTTTTCGGTCGCGTCAGCCTCGCTCAAAAAGAAAAATCCTCCCCGCTTCGGCTACCGGCATTCCGATGCTGCATTTGTGCATCGTTGTAGAGTGCGCGCGCGTTACAGTAGTTTGGCTTTCTTGTTCTTACGTAGACGAGCACACGCGAACTATATAATGTCCGATTAGAATTGAAACGAGGCGATAGCCGTGATTAGATTTAATTGAATGCGAAGTAATGGGAGAGAGATGGGAAATCTGACTGGTCGGGTTTCGCATCAAAGATGGCGAAATGGTAGGCTCAACTGCCTTGTTTTAAGCTTGTTTTAAGCGGATTCGTATACTGATAATGTAATGATAAATCTTTCGGCGCGTATTTTCAACGTAAATCGAGTCGCTGTACGAATAATTTATGGTATCATCATCCGTATAATTTGCTTTAAGTTGTCATTTGTATATACACGTACAAGCGTTTATCTTAATCTTTTGTCCCGTTGGCCTCCGGTTACCTCGGTTGCCACAGGTATAATTGGATAATTCGATCCGGATGAGATTTCCAAGGATTTACTAGCCCCGATACTTGTAGATCGATAGGATCATCTTCCCGGTCATGGCTACTTTACTCACAGTCTCTTGCTTGACAGATTTTCCTTTTTTTCATGTTTCCTTGGTGATGTTATAATCTCTATAGTTGAAGTAAATTAGAAGAGAAAAGGGTCTCGTCTCCTTTTCTTAGGCAGTTGTCTCTTTCGTGTATTCTTTTTGTGAAGGAACTTTTGCAGTATTTGGTTTTTTTTTTTCTTTTCTTTTTTTGTTTTTGTTTTTTTGTTTTTAAATATAGGTCCTTTCGATTATTTAACATATCGGTAATTCTATACTCTTACAGATATCTTTGATAACGATAAAGCTACCAAACATTTTGATTATACAAAACGTACATAAATTAAATTATTAATTATTAAGTATAAATAACGAAATTGTTGATGGCAAATGCTTAGTTTTTGAATTTCCGTCTAATGTCTTTGGAATTTATGACGATAGTATATGTTAAAACAATATGTTAAAAGTAAATGCTATAAATTAAATAGAAAATTGTTTATACTTTTAATGATGTTACGTAAATTGCGACTTCAAATTAAAATTTATATAACTGCAGCTTCAATCGCTTTATCGCTTAATAATGTGTTGGTTAATTGAAGAGCTTATAGAGATGTAAAGTCGATATATAGAGTCATAATTCTGGAAAATAACTATAGCAAATATGATATGTGTACTTTGCGTATAGCCAGAGAATTTCAAAATACATCTGTCATTTAATGTAGAAAAAAGGATGAAAAATGGATAAGAAAATCGAAAAGGAAGATGAACTGACTATCCTGTTGCAAATTGTTGTACATTCCAACATATATCCATAGTTATAGAATTAGTAAGGATGATAGAAAGTAAGAGAGAGAGAGAGAGAGAGAGAGAGAGAGAGAGAGAGAGAGAAAGAAACGAGCTGTCAATGCCTTAGAGTCATTAATAATGCTAATGTCTGTCAACGACTACTCATGGATGGATTTTTCCGACTACTTTCCGTCGCTTTCGCATTTTCTCTCAAATGTAGGGGATGAGTATCTCATTATGTAGAGAGAGGAAGAGAGATGGGAGAATAGGAGAAAGAGAGATGAAAATATGAAGTGGAAAACCATCAAACGATAGATTGGCTGAAAACAGCAACAAATACTCGAAGGCTCTATTGTGCGCTATGACAATCTCTTTGCCTTTTTTTTCTTTCTCGCTCTCACACATACACACACACACACACACACACACACCTCCCCCCCCTCTCTCTCTCTCTCTCTCTCTCTCTCTCTATGTTCTTTCCACCCCCTCCCCTTACCAACTCTAAACCTCCCTCCCCCTCTCACTATCAATCTCATGCATCTATTTTCTTATGGCTTCCCATGTTCCATCCGTTTACATTATACATATACGCTTACGAGGGATCACATTTTCAAAACATGTCCGCAACAATGAGTACATTACGATTATTGTTGCTGCTGTTGTGAGTTTCTCCCTCCCAGCTACCATTTTTCCTCGTTTCATCCAGCTTCATTCTCTTTTCGCAGTCTTAAAAGAGAAATACTGAATACTGAGTGAATGTGAGAGAGAGAGAGAGAGAGAGAGAGAGAGGGAGAGAGAGAGAGGGAGAGACGGGGATGGAACATTTTACCTGAGGGTCAGTCGTGTCCGAGTGACCCTCGTCATGTCATCCGCGGCATCTCAATACTGTCGATCTCTCTACCTTTTGCCATCTCTCTAATATTTGCAAGTATATTCCGAAAACATACTTTTTTCTTCCTCATTCTCCTCTGAATTAATTACATCATTCAACGTATCAGTAGAGTATAAAATATACCGATTTAAAGATAGAGATACATTGTTGTCATTTACTTTACGTAGTCATTGTATATATTCTAAACGTTCTTGATTTTCAAGTATTCGTCAAAGAAAACAAATAAACGCAAATATATAAACAAGGAAAAGGAAGAGAAGAGAGGGAGAATGATCGCAAAATAAAGGCCCTGAAACGCATCAGAATGTTAAGAAATTATTCGTTGTTTGTCGAGCGCACGTTGTCTCTTGCTATTAGAAGTAGCGCGAAAAAATCAAACTTTATCGAATGGTTAATAATTTTGATGCACGATTGCCTATTAATATCTTCGACATCTCCAACAGTTAAAATCACGACACAAACGACACTCGACTAATATATATTTTTATATACACAAACACACAGAGACACACACGCAGACGCACGCACGCGTTATATTTTTTATAATGCCATAAATTTCACGTCCCAAAATAACGAAATCGAAAAGGAGTCCACTTTTTTTCCTTTTCTTTTTTTTTTTTTTTTTTTTTTTTTTTTTTTTTTTTTTTTTCATCCGTCGATATCGTAGCAAAGAATGAAAAAAAAAAAAATAATAATGGCAATAATGGGAAGGAAGAGCGAGAAGGAGGGAAGAACAAAACACTTTACAAGTGAAGATAGAGAGAAATTGTGAATGGAGGGAGGGAGAAGAAAAGTTCCTTTGCGCCGGACAATTTCGCCGACAAAATAGAAGAGAGATGCCTGCCTGCTGCCGGCGAGCTCAATGTCTCGCCGTCCGTACACGACGAATAAACACCCTCCGAAAATCTCCGTGCTCGCGCGCACATGTATGAGGCCAATCTCATAAATTACCCCATGGATCCTATAATATTAACGCGTCTTTCGGCGCTTCACTCGATGCTGAATAAGCGAATGACACGCCGGATGACAAAAAGGTTTTTTCCTGTCCTTCTGCCATGGGGGAGAGAGGAGTTCATTCTAGGACGAGGCGTCGCGCTGTAACTGTTGAGGACGATGAGAATTTATCGCCGGGGGCGCCGTTGTGTTGTGCCGAGTTATGATTGATTTTTCGTATTCTTGCTCGAAATCGCCAAGGATGATCCTCGTCCTCTTTGTGCGATTTCCAAGTGCCGGTGAATTATCATTCGACGCTTTTATGGGATTGTTAGCTTCTGCTAATCGTTCGACGGATTATTTCGTGTGGGGAGAGTCATGTTCGATTATTAGCAACTCTTCGATGCTCTTCGATGCTCGGACAAGTGTGATTTGTGAATGGAGGGTTCTTTTCTTCTTTCATTCTTTTTTCATTTCATTTTAGGTCGCCTAGAACTTAAGTTATCCTCGTGCCACTTGGAATAATCGTGCAATAATAAGCAAACATTATGAATGGCATTAGCCATGGATCTCTCGTTTTATGGTCGAATATTAATATGATCAATTTCTGTATTTTACAAATGTTCGTAGAGGGGGAAGAGCATTGCCGATGCTGGATTACTTAAGCGCTTAATTTTCATGATTAATTATGGAAAGTTGGAGCGTATCAAATATTTATTAATTAATCGGTTCTATCGAATGACCGTTATCCTCCTGGTCGATGGATAATTTAACATTTCTTCTTTCTCATTGCAATATCTATGTTATGTTGTTGTTTTTGTTTTTTTTTTTTGTTTTGTTTTTATTTTTCTTCTTTATCTCTTTTCTTTTAATAAATTGTAATTTTTTTAAGATATTATCAATTAGACGCCGGACTATTGCAATAATAGACAAAATATCGCGTACCCAGCCCTTGAAATCGATCGAAACAACTTATTTCGCCGGAAATTAATATCAATTATACCACTGCCACTTCGTTCTTCAATATTAATCTAATAAAATTTATTACAAATGCCTTAGTTCGTTCGTTTACAAGGGCATGTCATAAAAGCCTTTTAGCAAAAATTCCACAACCAATGCTATTTTTCAAGCAATAATGTAATAACGAAGCAGCCTGCAAAGTTTTTTTCTCGATTACATCGTACGGATGTTATTTACAAGCAAGACGACACGTTACCTCGGCATAACCTAAGTGATGACATAACCAATAACGACGAAATTCCCGACGAGTTTGCGAGTTAGTGTTAGACGACAAAGAGCGCGCGACCTAACGCGACTCTGGAAATCACACGATCATTTAACGATTAGCCCTATTACTCCCTTCGATGATATCCCTTTGTGATTGGCCGTTGTTCGCTTCTTGGCGCATTGGCACTACTTTCGGCTTGCGAAGGAACAGAAGGGCTCGATAGAAACAGAAATAGACGGGCAATTACTTGCAATCGAACCTATTATCTCATCTACAACACTACACGCCAGCGGACCTCATTACGATATTTTTACGTAATATTTAAAGTTGAAATATTGAATGCGGATGACGTGAGAGTTAAAATCCATGGCAAAGTCCATACTGTCCTGACTGACTTACCTTACGTACCTTACGTAACAGCAGCTTATCTACTTTCAGATTCGAGTCATATATCTTAATTGACATTATAAGAATTCGAATTATCGACAATTCCATAGAGCTCGGCTTATCGCAACACGTCACGTGATTACGCGGGCGCAAGCTACGTAATATCGACATCAAAGTAAAAAGAGCGACGGTTTGATTTTACTGACAAAGATTGTTGAGTTGGAAGCTTCGGTTGTAAGAGCGAAGATTCAATTTGACACTTAATTTGCATGCCGGCCTGCTCGAAATGCACGTCCCGCCTGATTTAAGCGAGACGATCGCTGGCGGAAAGAGCGGCAAACGAATTGCCAGGCACTCGTCGGCCTCCGCCGTCAATTCTTCAAAATGAACGCGCGAGTGAGTCGGATGCGCCGAGTAGAGCGTATCTCGCGAAGAAAATAGGTCTTTGGCTTGCATAAGGCAGCCAGAGAGCGCGAAAACGCGGAAAAGTCGGTTTGCCGCACGTTCGTCATCGTCGTGGGTGGTGGGTGCGGAGGGGGGGGGGGTGAAGGTGGAAGCATCGCTCGGCAAAGGCGAGAAGGAGGAGAGATAATAGAGACGAGTCCCCGGGCTCTCGAGCCAACTCGAGTGGTTGCTTTTTGTGTGTGCAGCCTCCGCGCGACCGTGAGGCCTCGCGCGGATCTTCCACCTTTTGAGGAGCCTTTCGCGGCACGAGCTAAAGTAGCGCTCGATATTTGCCTCTCGGTCCGCCCGTCCACCTCCGCCCACCGCCATCATCGTCAAACACCCCATGGCGCTTTTACTCCTTGCGCGAGCTTCGTTTACTCGAGACGTTTACCGAATTCCGTCGGGCGCGCTCGCGTGGTTAGCTCCCGTGTTCGCCCCGTCTCTTTGCCTTTCGGCCGATCGACTTATCTCCTCCGCGCCCATCCGACCCATCGATGGATTATTAAATGAGTTTGGCAGCACCATCTACTATCCTCTCCAC
>NW_011948429.1:589246-620675 GCF_000503995.2 Ceratosolen solmsi marchali | reverse complement strand
ACCATTGGCATTTATTATAAATACCTTAACTTGAACATTGATTTTGAAAAATTTCGCAAATCCATCAACATTTCCACAAAGCAGTTTTATCTTGATGTAACGCATGCACCTTAAATAAAAAATTCCAATCCATTGTTATTCTATCTTAAAACATTTAAAATGCCTTATCTCGATTATTAAAGGCACCCACCCTCCATCAACTTCATCGTATGTACTAAAGAATTTTCTGGACGTCTATATGTAATTCTCTCCCAAAATTCGTCCAGCAACGCCTCTGAGCAATGCGTTTGAGCAACGAAATTCGTCACATCCTCATATCAATTGCATTGGTCGTGTAAGATTTGATGATCTATACCTACTCTGATCTGTTAACTATTCGATATCGCTCAAAGTCAAAGTCGTAAACAGCGTGTAGGACGCATTGCGCGTCACGCATTACTTGGCGCAGTGGCGGAGTGATATTTTAGAGACAATTGTAGAATAAAAACGATCGATCGTAATTATAGCGATATGACTTAACGCGATCGAGTCAGGAGAGCGGTGACTTGTAAATACTTACATACCAACGTCCGAGGTGAAAATACATTTGCTCCTCTAATATAATCTTATATCCATCGCTTCAAAAGCACTTTAGTGCCGTTCGATTATCCTACAACACTACTTAAACAAATCAAAGTATCGAGTCTGCGGAGCAAAAAGACGTATAAGGAATATTTAGCAATTTCTCTCTTGGCGTTCGCCAAGTGGCGCATTCATCAAAGACACGGGCGCACGTCCAGGTCGCTTGCATCAAACCCGATGACAGCGGACCACCCCGTCGTCGCCCTTTTTATTGCCAGATTGCTCGATCCTTTATTTTTGCCGGACTCTGGTATATTATGTATGGGCGAAGGGACCGTCGTGTTTAACCTCTGGATCGGGGACGATTAGACCGACCGGGCAATAACACGGCGGCAGCTATTTTTCTCGCGACGCCTTTTATTCGACTTTTTCGGAGGCTCGGCCCGATAAGCTCCCGGCGCACGTCCCTTGGCCTTTACGCCTACGACTTTCACTCTTCTTTGTAATAAATGTCGCGCTCGTACCTCGGCTCCTACCCGCCAATTTAGAAAAATATAACGCCCCCCCCCCCCAAACCCTTAGCCCCGGACATATGGTTAAGAGACATCGGCCACACCCTCCGACACGATACCCTTACAATACTAACCACTCTGGCATTTGGTGTGCATTACATCTTGGACAAAAAGCGCATTTTAATGCAAAAATTGGCTTGAATGGCCTCTGTCCCTCTCGTGCGCTCTCTATCTCTTTCTTTCTCTCTCTCTCTCTCTCTCTCTCTCTCTCTACGAGCGCGCTCGAATTAAATACAGATTTCCGCTTTTCACGCACGGTTTGGCGATGACGCGACGCGGTGCAAGCGACTGCATACACTCGCATCGATAATCGCCGACGATAATCCAAGGTCCTAATCGGACTGGACGAGGCGTCCCCGTCGCCGACAGAACAATGATTCCGCGCCGACATGTAACATCGGCTTCGATTAGGCTGATGAACAATGTACGAGGCGTCGCACCTACCTCGCTCGCCACGGTCTACCTTGATCCAATTTATTTATCGCCGTTTTTATTTATCCCTCGCGCAGCCTCTCCGCCTCGCGTGCCCGAATTCGCATTGCTATTCTCGAAATGGAAAAATCGCGATTATCGACATTAGTCTCAATAGGACGTGAGCACGACCACGAGCTCTTACACTCTCGATCTCAAACAATATTGATAGTAATTATTCACGATCGATAGGCATTTGGTAAGTTTTATTTACTATTGTTATTTCTGTTACTGTATATGTCCCTATCCCCGTCGTACTTACTTTTCGTATCGATAATTATCATTATTCTTATTTGCTCTTTCTCCTTTTTTCCCCCCATTTTTCTTTTGTTTATCCATTCGATATAATGAAGAGAAAAGAATGTTAGCAGTGGCAATGTTGAGTGATAATGCACGATACGGTGAATCCATAACTTAATTAGAAAGAATAAATTAAGAATGAAAACGCCTCGAGACCCAATTCGTTGCAGCGTAAGAAGTCAAGGGTTCAGCGATGGTCTTCATAAATCCTTCTTTAGACTCTCATTGCTCTTTCTTACGGCCTCTGTCTTCGAGCCCCATTATCGAGTTTCTGACGCACGCGGGCGACAAATTAAAGGGTCGTCCCCAAAATCAGACTTAATGAAGTCCTGGCCAATGACGCAAAGCCTCCGAGCGTCTTCTCTCACAATTCTCGTCTTTTGTAATGTCGTATAATACCTAGCGCGCCTCCTCCCGCCCCCCCCCCCCACCCACCCTGAATCTAGTTTATAATCGTTTATAATAAAACGAATTTACGAATTTCTAAGCGTTCGAGATTTTTTGTCATGGATATTTTTCCAAATTCCCAATATAAACGTCCGATGCTCCCTTACGATTCCACTCGATTCCTCTATTCTCTTACAAATTACCATCTCGCTTCCTCTCTGCTTTGCCAATTTTACGAATTGTACGAATGACAATTCGCATCATTGGCATGATTTTTAACTAAGACGTATGAAAAAATAGGCTTTTTCCACTTTTTCCAATAATAACGAAGAATCACTTGAACGATAAGTCATCGGGCGCCCCTTACAACCACCTCTCTCTCTCTCTCTCTCTCTCTCTCACTCTCTCTGTCTTTTACCTAGTTGTTTCTTTATTAAAGCGCTAACTTTTTTTTTCTTTTTAAAAATAATTATTATTATTATTTTTATTTCTTTTTAATATTTGGTTAATGTATGCGACGTTTTACACGCAAGTTAGTTGACAATGCGAGTCAAAGCGTAATATTACGCGCTCTTTGCGCTCTTTATCTGTGAGCAAATATTGAAACGCCATACGTTTATAATATCGTCGGCAAACATTCCTAAATGAAAAAGAAAAAAAGAAGAAAAAAAATAACAAGCCATTTACGAGACGTCTATCGCGCGCGGCACTTAGTTTTCGAGCGTTGCGAGTTGTCGGGTGGCCGGGCGTCTGTGTGAACGGGCAGGGGGCAGGGGGAAGGGCAGTCAGGGAGCCAAACACCGCCGACGTCAAAACCTGATGACACGCTCTCATAACGTAATAATCGTCCACTCGAGGAGCACGCCCCGCACCCTCGCGCCCTCGCGATTAATTCTCGGAGCCAAGGGATCGTCGCGATATAATCCTCGGCTAAGACCGAGGCTTTGCGACGTGGAGGCGAGCGAGCGACAAATGTCGAGGTCGGCTAGGTACGAGCCTGGGCCACCCCCTCTGAAATCCTGTGTACATACGAGCCGACTGAAAATTGCTAACGAGTTTTACACTCTGTTTAACTATCGAATGACCCGAGGATTTCAAAGAGCAATTACAAAGAGGGTCGGCAATTTGCAGGCAATACATCGATAGCCGGTGAATCCAATTAAGCGATATACCCGCGGGGCGAACCCGCTTGGCTTAATATTTCCAGATTATTAATCGCTCGAGATTTTTTTTTTTTTTGCCGTTTTGTCGTTGTCTTGTTAAACGATGTCTCGCTCAATTATTTTATCAACTTATTGACGTTTAGCCGCGACGGCGCTTTTGGCATCGCTAGTCTCGCGTATTCTCGTGTACTTTAGATGCAATGGGACTTTCTCTTCTTCTTTTTTCTTTTATTTTATATTGGAACAACTGCTTGGCGATTGAATTTCGCGTGCCTTAATAAAACGATACGTTAACGACTCGACGAGCGAACGATTGGAACGAGTCGCTAATAGTGTCGATGGGAACTTTGGCGATTATCATATAAAATTAATTGCCTAATTATTGACAAAGTTAATGATAAATGTGTGCTTGCAAATGAGATGTAAGACACGATATACGAAAGCAGTTTATAAAATGTCATATAGACTCGTAGTCGCATTATTTTGCGTCACAAGAAAATTTTTATTTTGTAATGGGAGTTGAAATTTTAATAATAAAGCGATGAATATAAACGAATTATTCTACCCAACTGAAATTCAGATATAAGATCATAAATTTTGCGTTCAATAAAGTCAATTAGAAGTGATGTAATAAAAGTGGATTATTAATTATTGTCCGTCTTTATTGTATATTGGTATTATTATTAGCATTACAATTTTATTCTGTCATATATGCAAATATACGGTAAACAAAAGATCTGTATTTGTAATGTATTTGGTATTCTTGAATATCTTATAAGGCGGAGAATTTTTAATTCAACGTATAGGTATAATTGAATCAAGTTCATCAACCCGAATGAATAGTCAAGTTCAAAGATACTTGTATTATCTACGTTATTTACTGAATTTTATCATCTTATATCAACAACGAAACACTACGTATGATTAATTCCATTTCTTCACCCCCGAAAAACCGTCAAAAGATAAATAATGCATCTTTGAATGCAGAGGCGTGCATCACTTTTAAGAAAGACTTAAGAAAAATCGACTCGATGAATAAAATGGGCACCTCAAAAGAACGTGATGCTATCGACTCTCCAATTTTATTTATATTATCTTTACTTTCCCTGCCGAATATATATATATATATATATATATATATATATATATATATATATATATAAAGAGTATAGTGAAAGATGCAGTTCTAATAAAAAGCTCAGCTGCTCTGCTCTCAAAATCCAGCACTTTATTACAGAGATTCGTGTAGCTATTAGCCAAATATACAAAACGAGAACCTACAATCGCAGTACCACATTACAAATAGTCATAGAAAGTTAAGTCTTTCGTTACTTTTGCCTTTACTTTTTCCCTTCTCCTGATCCATACATCACTTATTGAAGTGCTGTCACGAAGGGCAGGAAATGTTGTACTCTCTGTCTTTCTCTTTATTCCTTCCTCGTTTTCTCATTCTTTCTCTCTCTCTCTCTCTCACACACACTCTCTGACTCTCTCTCTCTCTCTCACACTCTCTCACTCTCTGACTCTCACTCTCTCACTCTCTCACTCTCTATCTCTGTCTGTCTGTGTATATTTCGCTATCGGCGCGTTTCGTACCTTTTTTCGGTCGTTAGAGAGAAGTCAATCGAGCGTAAAGCTTTTGTCGATACGCGGAGACTAGGTACACACGCGATAAATTTTCCCAAAATACCCTCGATGCTAGCGAACGAAACGGAGAGAGAAAGCAAAAGATGAGGAGAGACTAGGACGAAAGAAGATAGATGGCGAAAAGCGTGCATGTTGCGGTCTTGTCGTTTTCGGATGAACTTCTGCATGTACGTGATATGGTGGACAAAATCCTGGAGAGCGGGTCGCTGACGAGTATAACTCTTGGATTAACGGTTACCTACGTGCGCTTGCGCGCGTATATGTGCATTTGCGTCAGTGTGAACGGCGATAAATTTTTGACGGTGTGAGAGAAATACGTAGAATTAACGTGTCGACAAATGGCTTGTAAACAATCTAGCTGATTCTGCCACTGATATATCTATAATTTATTCATTCATACGTACTATAAGTATGAGTGTTTGGGGCATTTGAAACAAAATAGCATTTATTCTAATAGAGGCTGAATTTATATCAGTAGTGTATCCGTACATAAAAAGAGACGATTATCAGTATTGTTTTTCTTTTGCCGATATTTTCATGCATATTTTACGTTGTCAGGATTCGACGTCGTCATTAATTAATATAATAAGAGATCATTTTGATTGTAAAGCAAAGCCTAAGCCATGGAAATTTGTACATACCGATGATTGCGTAATTTCGTGATTGCTAATATTTATTGCTATTTACAAGATAGATAAATTAGCATTTAAAAGTTCTATTACGAAGAGTATTTATTCTAAATATGAAAGAGTAATTTCTAGAATTTCTAGTTTTAGATAGAATAGTTTTACATATAGTTAACTGATAAGAATATGGTATTAATTATAGATGGAAAGAAGAAAAAAAGTAATGATATTATGAACATCTCGAAGAGTAAAGTAAACTGAATTTCGTCACTTTATTGACTTTTCGACTGAATAAAAGCTTGACTCTATTTTGATAAATCGGTTTTAATGGAAATACAAATACACAAATCATGTCACAGTAATACATCTTACTTGGTTCTAAGTAAAATGCAGATGCCAAGTAGTAAAAGTCTGCTAAAGAAAATAAAGACGGTTAAGAATGAAATTGAAGCAGGACGAATCATAGAATCTGATGTGAAAGAAAGATGGAACTTCTTTTACTCCTGTTATAATAAGAAGATGACTATAAAGGTTTTTGCTTCTCATAGTATTTCATAAGATATAGCGATTGAAACGTTTAAGAAATGTCAATATATTTCTCGAGTATGTGTCTTCTTTAAGTAAAATTAACTGAGAATACTTTTTCAAGTGTCACATAAAAGTATAAATAGACGTATTTTCTTATTCGAATTCAAGTCGATTATTCAAAAAATTCACATTCTCAAATTGAACTTTAACATTAATATTGCAGTACGACAATATTATGCTCAAATACAATTATACGTAATTACGGTCATGCTTTGACACAATTGTTTCAACTCTGGCTCAGATCAAAGTGCGTGCTCGTTTAAAAAAAAAAGAAAAAAAAAAAAAAAATAGAAAAAAATAGAAACATAATAATAATATTAAAAAGTATCGTCGTGCAGATGCTGAGTAAGGAGGGAATCGTATAATAACACTCGAATCGGGGAATAAAGGAGCTCAAAAGCTCAATGACCTTCGACTAGAACAGATCGAGAAATCAAGCGCAGCTTAAAAGATGTAACGTAGAAAGTGAAGACCCTCCCTCACACAGACTAAATAGTGCATACGCACTTACGCGGTAAGGTAAGCCAACACGCAGGAGAAAGGCATTTTTTTAATGCCTATACGTGGAATTATTCAGCGTCTCGCTCCTCGACTTGTCATCGGCAACAATGAGAATGAATTCGTCGTCGGCGCGCGCCGTACGGTAACTCACGGAAAGAAATAACTACGATTTTGAACCCCTTGGAAGCGCGCGTGCGTTCTCCCTCTTTCTCCAATTTCATTTAGCTTACTCCCCCCCCCCCCCCCATGCTTTTTTTTTTTTTTTTTTTTTTTTTTTTTTTTTTTTTTTAGCGGAGGAGGTGGAGGAATCAGAGAAAGAGAAAGAGAAAGACCGGAGGTTAGTTTCCTTCTCGATCCGTTTCTCCTTCCCTCCCACTCTCTCACCCTCACTCTCACCCTCTCACCCTCTCACCCTCTCACTCTCTTTTTCTCTCTTTCTCACTCTCGTTCTTTCTTTTTCTTATACGGTGAATAGGCACGTGTAGGAAGGAAGGCTAAAGAGAATAAAAATATATTTGTGATTTATTGGCTCGATTGTATAGTTGATCGGTGGAATTCCCGGTAAAAATACGAAAATACTCGAACGAAATTGGCCATACTTGTCGTCTGATCGTTCCTGTACGTGTGTTCGTATGTTTGTGCATCCGCGAGTATGTTTTTCAGTTAAATTGATTTTACTGGCATTCGGCAACACTCTTCAATTTTCTTTGATTTTCAATCATTTCTATTCGAGACATTAGACAAAATTTAGAGAATACAGGTGATTTTACGATATTCTTATCGTACAATAATTCCAAAGCATAATTTTAACGATTTTAACGATTGAGCTATTCCGATAATAAGAGGGATGCATTTTATAACAATGTATTATTAATTAATTAAGTCGAAAATTCAAATTGCATTGCCGTTCATTAAGAATTACACTCGCTAACTGAAATATAAAATAAAATAATAACGTGAAATACTTATAAATCATTTTGATTCACTGCAAACAAACAAAGCAATCATGTAGAATGACGATAAAAAGCCGATTTCAAATGTCGAATGATTATACTTTCGTATCAGTACAAGTCAAGTCGATCGTCTTATAAAAAGACTACATTAAGAATAAGGGCTTTGCATTACAAAATTCACCCCCCTCCCCTCCGCCCTCTCCACTACCACTACCACCAACACCACAGCCGTAATTGACACACTATGCTACAATCACAACAATAAATAACAAAACAAACGGCTAAAAACCAACAAGATACGCGTTTAATAATGATAAACCAAATCGCAACTACCGAATAATTGCTAAATAATCTGAAAATTTTAAAAGCCCCGAGAATTTATTATGAATGAAACAGTAGGCAAGCATGTGAGCGGTCCAGAGAATAATCTGAGTAGAGTACAACATGATTTCAGGTCACAGCGGTGTGAACCAGCTCGGGGGTGTCTTCGTCGGAGGGCGGCCACTCCCCGATTCGACCCGACAGAAGATCGTCGAGTTGGCCCACTCTGGCGCGCGGCCCTGCGACATCTCGAGGATCCTGCAGGTCAGCAACGGATGCGTCTCCAAGATTCTCGGCAGGTTGGTTGAAATACTGCATGCGTGAGAAAACCCGTCGCGTACGTACCTACGATACGCGGAACTCCTCCTATTCACATCTTCCTTCGTGCTCCAAAAACTCGTAACTTCGTCCCCTTCGTCCCTCCGTCCCGACCGCCCACACGCCGCCCCGTCTATCCCCACTATAACCTAAGATTGACCCGAGGCCACTGGCCTTTTCTAACGCTCGATTTCTATGCGCGCTGGTGTAAAAGTCACCCTACCCCGCGCACATATATCAATACGCGTGTGAAACTTCTCGGAAATATTGCCTCGTAAAAGGTAAACTATTTCTAATTGATTTATTTGATTATTTGTCTGTGTGATGCCGACGAGCTGCTCGTGTTACTAAACTACCCGTTTATCTACCTCCAATTCATAAATGAAAATTTATGTTACCATTACAATAGTATATAATGCGTGTATATGGGTAACGTACGAATGAAATTAATGCCTGTTGGACGTAATTGCTGAAAATGCGAATATTTACGCTCGAGCATGAAAAATCATCTATCCTTTACGGGCATCTAGCCGAATAAACTGACATTGTAAAGATTAATACAATATCGAGACATCTCGAATTAACCCCATGTATCCAATCAATCATTACTACAACTGTTACATTCAATGTTTATTTAAAAACTTACCTTTCCATCCAACATTATATATGTATATATATATATATGTATATATAAATACATAATCAGAAGAACAACGATAAGTAGTCGGTGTGCATACTTACTAGAGCATTTTTACAATGTTTGTTTTTTATTGTATAAATAGCTGAAAATCTAATGCAATGGATATATCAATGGAATGAAGATAAAAGCAGATATTATTATAACAATTGTCTTCTATTCGTTCATTACGTGCTTTGTACAAGCTTGACTGACATTAGAGAGAAATACTCACTACTCGTGTTAAAAAAAAAAAAAAAAAAAAAACCCACGCGATTGATCGAAACTGTAACCGAGATATGTCAAAAGTAAGCTCGTCAGACCATTTCATGTAAGCATGAAATAAAAGGAAGAAAAAAATTAATGAAATAATCATAAATATCCGCAGTGACGAGTAAGACCCGGGACGGGAGAACGATGTAAAGTACAAATTTATCTCGTACCCCGACCCAGAGAATTCATCAGACAATGCAGCAGCATCGCTTACAGCATAATGTGGAATGTTGATAGTAATGTTGTTAATTGTAATGAATTAGGGTGACTGATTCGCACCACTGGGCCTTTTCTTCGTAGGATAACGCGCGCGATGATTAAAGCTAATCGTTACGAACGAATCGCACAATGACACGAGGTACGTTAGAGAAGCTCGAGCCGTTCGTCAAATAAGTCATTTTTACGTAAATTGACAAATTTCGTAGAATCGTGGAAGTTGCTCGGCAGACAAGATCGATTGCACAGCCGTACAAATTCACCTTAGAGTACTACAAATTCGATAAATAAAGAAAGCATAGATATAATAGATATACGTATAACGACGTTCCTCGAATAACAGTTAAATTCCTCGTGTCACAGCTTTTAAAATTAGCGACACAACATCCTAGAGTGCTTCCTTCAAATATTATTTGTATAATATTACAACAAATACACTTTCATTTGTACGCGCGACCTGCCATTTGCATTGGTCATAATGCATCGACTAGGCGACATTATCCTTTTATTATCAAGATAATCGTTACTCGTCCTCGATATCTCATCAATAAATGAAATGGCGAAGGCTATTTCCATTGCAATACGGTTTTGTACGGCTCGAGCATCGAATTTCGCAAACTATTATCGCAAATTATTATTGTTGCAGGTACTACGAAACGGGATCGATAAGGCCCCGGGCCATCGGAGGCAGTAAGCCCCGAGTGGCCACCGCAGAGGTGGTTAACAAGATCTCGCTGTACAAGAGCGAGTGTCCCTCGATATTCGCCTGGGAGATCAGGGACCGTCTGTTGCAGGAGGGCGTCTGCACCAACGACAACATTCCCAGCGTGAGTAAGCTTCCCTAACGTTTCTTCATTCGTGGCGCGGGTGTACGAGAGAGAGAGAGAGAGAGAGAGAGAGAGAGAGAGAGAGAAAGAGAGAGAGAGAGCACGAAGAGCGCGATTATTCACGTGTCGATAATTCACGTGCCGTTGGCGCTGGAGGCGTCGCGATCACGAAAGCAGCGTCTTGTTGACTTTCACGATTGTCGGTCGATCAAGATCAGGCTATTGTCTATAATTAAACGAATCGTGTATTATGTAACGATGGGACATTGTGATGTGGCGCTTGTAATGCGAGTGCACGCGTGGGTGGGGTCGGTGGGCAATCTATTCACGTGTCGTTGCTAGGACCTGCTACGAGCTATAAATACCTAAATACCGAATCACTGCTGATCGCTTAACGCGTAGGGTGGAGAAGGCTACTTCCTCCTCCTGAAATAGAGCAAACATGTGCAAATAACATCTCCTGCCCGGATGGTCAGGACGGTAGTACGGACTTCCGTACGCGTGTCCCGCCCTCGTTTTCCGTCTAGAGAAATCTCGGGATGGAAGGCGTCTGGCTCGTGAGCTCTTGGTCGTGGCTCGATTCCCCTTCTTCCTCGCCCTTCTCCCCACCATCGAGGGGGGGGGGGGGGGGAGGGGGGGGGGGGGGGGGGGGGGGGGTACCATTTAATATCACCCACCCGATTACCAAGCTGTGACAGCTAAAACGCTAAAATGCTCATCACCGAATAAAGATTTAATCTCGACTGGCGTGTCAGCGTCTCGCTTCCGCATTCGGCTCTAAGCCACATTGCCAAATATGAAATTATTATCGATCACGGCGTGATGCTGCTGGCTATTAAAATAATGGCACGGCTTTATTAAAGAAAGCCAATGACGAGATAGAAAGTGTTGGGGATTATGAAGAGTATCGCGTCAATTCGAACTCAACATTTCCATCAAAATTAAAAATAATGGCTTTCGACAGCTTTGATATATAAGCCTTTCGTTATAAGTGACTAATGACATTTTTCAATTTTCACACAATGTTTGTAAACAACGGGCTTTCAGACAGTTTCATAATTAAAAAATCACCTGTACGCGCGTCAAGGAGCACTCGCTATTCGTTATATGTTACATCGACGGCGCATATGAGCAGACAAACATCTCATCTTTATCGGATATTCATTGAGTCGCTAACTAATTAACACTTTCGCGCGTCCCCTCTCGGAAAATTTGTTCACCGACTCTGTCTGTCTGTCTCTCTCTCTCTCTCTCTCTCTCTCGCCTATGCCCCCGCTCCTAACCACTCCACCCCACCCGCAGCCGATTCCACTCGCACTCACACTACCATTATACCCACACCCTCGCTTCCGAGACGCCCCCGAGCTTCATTGTCATCGCGCGGCATTGTGCCCTGATACAGACGCACAAAAAGCAGCATCGCATCCTTCCCGCCGCATTCACGTGAGACGAATGAAACGGAGAAGCGGCAGCTTAGCGACGGATATGCGTCTGCTCATAGGTTGGCGAAAAAGTTTCATTTGCGAGGCGGCATTGAATTATCGCGACCTCAAGCATAATCGCGCTTTTCATTGGCCTGCTGCATGCATCGTACGTACACGCGTCATTTTCAATCGACCGACAACTTTTCTCACGTCAGTGTATCTTGTTCAGTTTATCCTTTCAGTTTCTATTTTGCACCCCATCGCTGCGTTTGCGAACACTTCAAATCCAGGTTAAGAGGCTCTATTCATATATGGATGATTGTGCGACGTTTATTATAGAGAGTTTGATTCGTGCTTATAAGCCATGATGTTTCGCATGTCGTAAAGTCAGTCCTTCGTCAATTAAAAAGAATTAACATTATTATATTCACGTTATTGCACGTTATATATTACGGGCTAAATACAAAATCTACTATCAATCGCTGTATTATAAGCATTTACATAGATCATTGTACGTGTGCTCGAATCATGCATGTATGCTCTAATCTCGAAACATTCTACAATAATATCTTATCTAAATATGCAACCAATGTTGCGTAATTTTTTATGTAGCAATCTCGAAATCACTCTACACTGTATTATTCTAATATTCGTAACAGACAATTGTCAGAACAATATTTTTAATAATTACATATGGTAGATATGATAGAATTTTACTATTATTATAATGATGTACGTGTAGATTGATAAGTATTTTATATCGTTCTAACTATGTTATAGAATCTGTTAAATTCAATTTGTCTGATAAATTTATTACTAAATCAAGGTTCCTCGCGTGCTTTCACAAATCAAAAAACAAAAAAAAACAAAAAAAACAAATAAATAAATGGAGATTAAAATATTATACAAAAATTTGGAGGATATAATTATTATTATCATCATGATTATCATCATCGTTACAATCAACATCATCATTATTATTGTCATTATTATTTTTATTATTATTACAGAATTTTCAAGTGAGAGTAGAATCTTTCATATATGCGTACAAAACGTCATGAAGATGTGTGTATACATTCATGTGCGTAGGTAGACAACATAAGATTCAGCATTCCGCCTTACTAAGAAGAAAAGCGAAACGGTTGCCATGGATATTTGCATGCGTCCAATAAATGCTGGCTAAGGGTCTCTTTCTCTCTCTCACTCACTCACTCACTCTCTCACTCACTCACTCACTCTATCACTCTCTCTCACTCTCTCTCTCTCTCACTCTCTCTCTCCCTCTCTCACTCTCTCTCACTCTCTCTCACTCTCACACTCTCTCTCGGTCTCGGTCTCCGTCTCTTTCTGTTTCCACTTATAAGGCTAGTGGGAGGGTCGCTAAACTTTACTTCTAATACGCCGCCCATGTCTGTCTTTCCTTATATTATACGCTTCTTTCCTTGCCCCTCACGATTCCGACCCCTTGTACTCTTGGTTGAGATTCCTTCGTCTCGTCTTCCCTTCTCTACCCCCATCGTATACCAGGGTAATGGATTCGAAGTGTGCAAACTCCGCACGATTTTATACTTTCTAGCGCCCAAGAAAGTAATTGACTTTTGAGCACTGAATCTTTCGATACAAAAAGAGAATGTGCGTCTTTCTTTCCTCATATTTTCTTTCTTCTTATTTCCGATTGTTGGGAATTTATTTGATACTTTTTAGTAAATTTTATAAGCAAAGAATTCGAAAATCTCCAATTTGTTAAGGTATAGAACTGTGATGATGGTAATTTGTCCCAATAATCATGTGAATATCGCATTTATAATAATTAAATTGCAACAAATGATAGTTTGTGCTTTGACATTAGATACATACGATAACTTAAAAGACGATTTGACTTTTTCATTAATTTATATTAGTCAATATTTGTTTACATGCCCTATTACAGTTTCTAAATTTTACACATTTACTCGTGGAAAAAGAATTTAAAATAAAAGAATTTTCTAAACTACTAAACGGCATATCACGTGTAATCCCTCATCCATCCAAAAATAATTTCTAAAAGCGAAAAGTAAATGCCTATTTCATTCGGCAATTTAGTTGAAGCCATAATGATCGCCATTTTGCAATTAAAATAATGAAAATGGATGTCCTTTCGGAATAAATTTCGGAAATAAATTACTTTCTAGCATTAAATTCGAGCGCAATTATTTTAGTGGAATAGCCATTCATTTTTATGCTAACCCTTCGTATATTTATCCCTTCGGGCAATACGAGACTTATAAAAGAATGCGCGTCTTGGCCCTCTTCCTCAAGGGCAATGTCTTGAGCCTCGCTTCAGCGAATGCCGCTACCGGCTGAGAATTTCGCATTTTAACAAATTATCAGGGCTTCGGTAAAGGAGAGCCTCCACACTCTCTCTCTTTCTCTCACTTCCAAGATCCAATGCATAGAGACAGAGGAGAGAGAGAGAGAGAGAGAGAGAGAGAATAAGATAAAGCAAGGATCAAAGTCTCAGCCACAATCGAGCCGTATCCGCGCGCATCCGCCAAAGAGAAAAAGCGAATGAGACAGCGAGAGCGAGTGAGGGAGGGAAGCTACTGAACTTGTTGTGGCCGAGATTAACGTTTCTTTAATGGCCCGTGTAATATTCAATTACGCGCGGCCGCGGCCCACAGTTATTTTCTCGCTCGTTCGCTCGCTTACGAAGCTTACGCGCCTCTTCTTTCTTTGCTCAGCCAAATGCGCTAATCTTTAATTTAATCGTCTTTCCCAAATGTTTGCGAACTTTCCTTCGCCTATCTACAAGCTGGCCAATATCATTCCGCGCCTTCTCTTTTCAATCCCCGCCGCCATTGTTATTGCCGCTATTGTCGCTCATCGTGCTCTCACTACTATCAAAACGTCAAGATATTCGAAACGCGACGGCAATCGACTCGCTTGAGAGAAACGCCGCTCCTCCGCTCTTCATTGGAATTCACTGGAACTCAATCCGCGAATTTTCACCCTCGTGCATTTCACGCGAAAAATCATTACATCATCGAGCCAGCGATTTAAAGGAGAAGTCGGGATTCGAGCGGACTCCGCCGTCTTAATTGAAAAGCCCCAACGGTAGGAAAAAAATCGCGAAGAAACGCGAAGAGCCGATAAAAAAATTTCCTCCCAAGACCTCCAAGCGCGTTATACCTTCACAACAGAGTAAACGACTAATGGAAAAATGGAGGACGGAAACAAAGCAGTCCGACGTCGAGGACGGCGCGTTGAATCGTCGACCGTTCGATGATTGGAGGAAATTTCATTATTCTCAGGCATTACCCCCTTTATTGTAATGTCGTCAGATTCAATTCCCATCGTAAGCGAGTCCACGCTCCTCGCTGCCTCTGCTTTCCACAAAACGAATCACCCTCCAGCCCCGCTTCCCGTTCCGCAAAAATCCCGTCTCTCGTATCGCGATTTCATTGATCGCCGCATCTTCATTATTTCCACGTTCATTTCGCTCCCGTATCTACGCAATCGACTTTCTCGCTTTTCGCATTTTCAAATTTGCCATCCAATAGCAATCGTACGTCTCGTAAGAGTCTTTCTACACTTTCTACAAACGGCTAACCTTACCTTACCTTCTACACCACCACCACCACCACCACCCCCTCCCCCAATCCCCCAGTTGTCAATTAACATGCACCTTATGTCTTACATCGATCGACTGCCTACGCTTACGTTCAATCATATTCGGATAGCAAGGACTCGCTCGAGCTCCCAACAACGAATTTCAACAAAATAACGAAGCAATTGGCCCCTTTATTGCACGCTCGACTCGGACTGCATTTTTCCTCGATATTGGCCAACGCGACCTTCAATATCAAACAATCTTTAGCGAAAGACGTTCTCCTACTCGTGAGCTACCACGAGAAGCGGTGAAGCGGCGGGAGCTGAGGTAGCCGGGAGTAGGATAAAAAAATGCGATTTATTCAACAATCTCATTCCGCCTGGTGCAAAGCGAAAAAAAAGAAGCGAGAGCCGATAAAATGATTTTCCATTTGTATTCTCGCATCTAATGGCGTGTCAAATCCGAAAGCCACTCGGTCCTGCCACATCTCTATAGTATAAACGTACGCGGACGGCTTTGAAATGCGTCCTGTGCAACTTTCCCTCCTCGTTCTCTTTCTCCTCCTTCTCCTCCACCGTGCCGACCGTTCCCCCCTCCCTCCCCCCTATAGCTCACTCTATCTCTCTCTCTCTCTCTCTCTCTCTCTCTCGCTCACACTCTCGCTCACTCTCTCAATCTCTCTGTACTCCCACTGGATTTAAATCTGGCACCAAGCTCTGGCGGACGCGTTATTGGTTTACTCGCGCCACTGAACTCGCGAGCCCGGGCTTCTCGCTAGGCTCACCCGCGCTTTTTCCCTCCTCTCGCCCATTCTGCTCCGTTCACTCTTTTGTTGCCCCTCAGCCCGCGTCGAAAAGCCACAAGCGTTTCGCCAGCTTTTGTTTTCACTCGCTCCCTCCCATCACCCCAACATATTCCTATTTTAATAATTAATATTCCTATGATGAATCCTTTGCTACGCTCGACGAGTACTACGCTTAATTGCTTGTGTATGAAAATAATTCGAATTTTTTAAGGGCCCTACGCGTACTCGTTCGTCTCTGAAATTCGCCACGAAACGATATAAGGAAAAAATTGTGCTGGCTCAGGCACGTTCATAAACGCTTGAAGCGCTTGTGGACCTTCAGGATACTTTTTCTTCCACGTCGATTCTTAATATCGTCTTATCGGTCATTTAGCTCCGTTTCGTTTGCGTCCGAGGCCACGGCTCATCAGATGTAAATCATAATGAAACCTCCAAAGTTACTCATACTCGTGTACATTTAACTTCGAAAATTGACAAAATTTACGTGCAACAATGTTCCATTACCTACAAAACCTAATAGTCAGTCGCTTCTTAAGATACTCCTACGTTATTCGATTTTTAAATCTTATTCTCTCGACAAAGCTTTCGGGCAATTAAGATATCAATTAAAGAAGAAGCCGATAAAACCATCCTGTGTTTTTTGTTCTTTGCTTATTGTTTCGTTTTATATAAAATTGTGGGGGACTGGGGGAGGGAGATGGGAGAGAGAGAGAGAGAGAGAGAGAGAGCGAGAGATTGAGAGAGATTGGGGGGGGGGGAAGGGGGTACGGAAGACTTAAAGACGAGCGGAGCGTAAGTGTAGGAGACCGCAACAATGTCGGCCAGTAACTTGCCTACTCGTAATGAATGACTTTGGCAATCCGAGGCGAGTGAATTGTTGCTGCCCGAGTCCGCTCCACTGGGAAGTCAAGAAGACTCAGCCACTACCTCCGTAAATCAATGCGTTTTTTTCTCCCATGCTCTCCTATTTCCCCCAGCCCGTTCCATCTCCACCGTCGCTCCTTACTCTTACCTTTTATCCCCGTGATTTTTCATTTCAAGGATTCTTCTATCGCCTCGAGCTGAGATTTAGTCCTTTTGCTTCTCCCGTCGTCTCCATCCTATATTTGCAATTGAGAGCGCAGTTTCGTTAATTTAAACGTAACTCAGCTTGGGCGCAACAATAAAATTCAATATTCGATAAGGCTCGGGCGAAAATCATAGCTTAGCGTCACTCTACTAACTCACTCCTAACTAATGAAGGTTAATAATGTTAGCTGCCTCTCTGTCACACTTGACTGTCAAAGCTTCATGTCCGTCACACTATATTTGCTATCTCATCGAAAGTATCACCTAATAATACTCAGGACGATACTCAGCGAATAATTCCTCTCTTCGTTTCCTCCATTTTCTTAGCGCTCGCGCGTCCCCCCCCCCCATTTAATTTGTCCTCCACCAAACCATTGCGTCACCGCATACATATTACAAACGCGTGTAGACTCCGGGAGCGTGGGCGGCTCACCCTCCGTCTATTTAATTCGCTCTAGGCCACTTCTTATATTCCTTGCTTCTTGGCCGTGCGTGCGCACATTCGTTGCGGGGGTGTCTACGCGTGAGTTAGGGAGTGTCGGAGACGTCCGGCGAGGCTACTGCATTATGTATTTTCTCTCCCGCGCACTAACTTTCTTTCGCGACGCTCCCCTTCCCCCATTACCATTCGTTTCCCCTCTCCCTCGATTTCTCACACTTTCAGCTTTTTCGCGCGTATTTCACTTCGTCTGCGTGAGTCCTGCTCTCCTTTCTTTTCCTTCACGCTTTATTCTTTACGCAAATCTTTTTTCTCATATTTTATATTACTTTTTAATGTCCCGCATTGCCACTTGGTAATACCATCTCGTTCTAACTGTTCTCTACTATTCATCCATTGCTATACTCTCAACGGCAACAACAATTTTATCCTAAAATAACGCAAAATTTGTAAATGCACATGCCGTAGAAAATATATTTATTCGATCGATAAACTAAAAACTCTATTGCCATACAATGTCAATGATGTGTAATATAAGATAAATAAACTGCACAAGTCTAAAATGTCATTATGTATTAATATACAATTAATACACAATTCCACTTATTATTATTACAAAATAATAATAATAATATATATATATATATATATATATATATATATATATGTCATATAATAAAGAAAAGAGTTTCGATGAATTTCACTCGTCTCGTCTACTCACGATATAAAACACAAAGAATGATATTTTTTGATATGATAGTATACCCGAGCTTAGCATAATTTTGCAATATAAATGTTCTTTTAACAGAAAAGCCGGACACGAGCGAAGAATTTTCACCTCATTATACGCTTATTCAGGATTCTAAAGCAGGTCGTAGCCTTTTTTCCTTCCATTCTCCTCTCTTCGATATCCCCGTACTGTCAGACCAAGTAACGTCAGCCGTAAACCGCCGACGCCGATGCCGTCGCCGTTGGCCGAACGCAGAGAGAATTCAACACCGGAGCTCACGCGCGAGCCTCGTAATCGACGCCGCCGCCGCCAATATGTTCCCTCTCTCTCTCTCTCTCTCTCTCTCTCTCTCTCTATCTATCTATCATTCTATCTATCTATCTATCTCTGACTCTCTCCCTTTCTCTCTACCTCACTCTTCAATATGGGTTCAACCACCGTATCAGCTGTCTTGTCCAATCACGTGTGCAGCCAACTCGGCTGATGTAAACGTCCAGTTATACTTTGGCATCAGATGGCTCTTGCATTTCTACTCTATCTCACTCACTCCCTGTTTCTCGCTCTTGACATGTTTCTCTTTATCTTCACCTATCGCCGATCTGCGACTGTTCATTTTTCTTCGAAGAATGAAAGACGTGACTTTTTTTGTATGATTTATTAATAAAAAGTGTAGTTTTTTTTTGAAAAATTCAAAAGTTTTTTTTGATTCTTTTTTGTTTTTTATTACCTCGATTCTATAATGAACGAGGATAATCTATATTAATAGTTTTATACATATACATAATTAGTGAATCATAAAAGACATTGCAACGATATAATGGTATCTGTGCGTCGATTTGGTAAATGTATCCTCGTATCCATAGAAAACATTGCCTCCAGTTAAGTTCTTCCTATATTCATATGACAGTTCATATTATCAGTAAACTTCAAGAAAAATTATATTTGATTATTCTTCAAGAATAGCATTTTATTATATTACCAACCTATAAACAAAAAAGAACTCATAGAAAATACATACAATGTATTTTTATGAGAAATTAATTGCTAATAACTACGTTTCTCTCTCTCTCTCTCTCTCTCTCTCTCTCTCTCTCTCTTTTCATATATCCCGTGTAATATGTTAATATAATCGAGATACAATTATACATGGATAGTTAATACATGCCGCACTGCGAGAAGGATATCGTTTTACAAGGCAGCCCATTGTCTTGTATTGACAGCAGAGAGAAACCTTCGTTCTTCTGTTCCCCCAATCCCCCCCCCTCTCTCTCTCTCTCTCTCTCTCTCTTTGTTTTTCATATAAATTTTTTTATTTCCTTTTGAAGCAGCCGTAACAAGTTATCTCGCAGCAATCTCGAATATTCTACCTGTTTTTCTACTAACGTAGGCCGATAGGTTCTTTCGATATCGGATACATTTACAGATGTGAAATAGTATTTCTAATAATGTATTTTCGTCTTATTTTCAACATAAAAAGACTTTTTGGATCTTATGATTAGAGATAAAATCTTGCCAGTATTTGCTTATACCGAATTAATGGTAAAAATTTTTTGAACAAAATCTTACTATCCTAATAAAAATGAATGAAAAGACATAATTACTGAAGTTTAGTTTACTTCTTAATTCTACGTATTGGATGGCCATCCTAATCGACAGAACATAATTTTCAAATTTTGAGACAATTAAACGAATATAAACTCGTCTCTACTTTCATAATCCCATGAGTATTTCTTTTCTATAATTATTTGTTTTATGTATGTATCGGATTTAATAACGTGACATTATCGTCCCACTAAGATCCAAAGTTTTATTAAATGACATGACTCGTCGTTTGATGGATTTTCAACGCGTGTGTGTAAATTTTTTGCTCCGTTATTTGTCATTAGATAAACGATTTCTCAACATCGATTTTATCCATTAAAGATCCATTGGTCGAAGCAACTATATTTCGTAAAAATTTTAACATTTAACCAACGCCACAAACTACTGCTTATCACATATCCTACAATGTGTAATACCGCGATGTCAATATATGTTACAAAATTCAATTTTTGAGCAACGATATAGAAAGGCGAGAAAGCGAACGTGTAAAAGAATGTTTGAACGAGCGCGCGATTACTGTGAGCGCGTTGAACAAGGAGGAACAATCGCACAAGCATCGATCGGCCAACGCCACTCGCATATTGACTAGCGCCGCTATTTCTCGCGTACTTCCAGCTTCATCAATCCAAAGAGAAAAATCGCTCGCTTTAGCGAGTTTAAAATCAAGTGAATCAGCACCCCAGAAGCGATCGCATCCATGACAATTAATCCGAATGTATAAAGGACCGCCAAGTGTGCAGGACCTCCGTGCCATTCCAATTATCGGGAAGGAGCATTGCTCGCGATTAAAATCCGAGCCGCCACTATCCTAATAGTCGCTCGCTTTCTTCGAGAGGCAATAAAGGCCGACGCGTGGCGCTTGTGTATTCCTGCCCCCGCGGGGGCCGAGCCCGCGCATCGTTTTCGAGAGGAACCGCCCGCTGCGCCGCTAAATATCGCGTACGCACCGAGGGCGAGCACCGATGACGAGGGCAGAGCCAGTGTTAGTGCTTCCCTCTGTACAGCGTGTGCGTGTGGGTGGCTGGTCGGGTGCACGGGAGAGCGAAAGAGGGTGAGCCGACAGCCGGCGTGTCCCCACCAAACCACCACCATCCAGCCCCCGCGCTTTTTTACGACCCGCCTTGGAGAAGACGGATGCGCGGGGGTAGTCACCGACTCTCCGATTAAAAAGTACCGGGATGTGCTCAGCTTTTGTTGGCAGACTACTCGTTCACGGCCGACGCCCGGGAGCTGTCGATGACTTCCTGCTGCTACGGCACTTTGTTCGCGTTGGCCTACGGCTCTACCGGCAGTCGATCGCTCAGCCTAAATGCTGGACGAGTGTCGAGCGGAGCGAGCCAGTAGCTGCTTAATGCCCGAATTATTGGTATTGGATGACTGGCGCGTTGCCTTCGAAATTTCGAAAGTACGGAGTAATTATTGGAGCGTTTGTCTCAAAATTTGCGGAATCGTTCTAATTGTCCTCGAAAGCCAGCTCGAGCTAAATTCATAATCTGCTTGTTGTTCGTTTGCGTTGCCGTAATTGCGAGAATTGAATGGCCGGTGTGCGAAATAATGGAAGGCAAATAAGAAATTGAATTTAAACGAGAGTATTTCCGTTTTATTGCTAAGTGTGGTAGCGTCGTGGTAGAAACGGCAGATGCCATATATCGTGCAAATACAAGCTTTGCAATATCATTTCTTAATATAAATGTCCTCTCTTTTAACAATAAATAATAGCATCGGGACTCTCTGATAATTCCATCATTGATTTCTTATTTCAACTTCGATAATATTATTCGATTATTTTTCCATCATAATATTTGTAAATTTGCTACTTTACAGCACCCTTATGAAGAAATGAATCTTTATTTCTGGCCTTTTAAATAGTTTGCTTAATTTTTTCTATTAGCTGCAATTATAACATTATTATACATTGTTTACGCTCTTTTACTTTATAATAATTATATTTATTTACGATTGT
The DNA here is from genome assembly GCF_000503995.2 of Ceratosolen solmsi marchali. Lineage (NCBI taxonomy): Eukaryota > Metazoa > Arthropoda > Insecta > Hymenoptera > Agaonidae > Ceratosolen > Ceratosolen solmsi. The sequence continues at coordinate 598,655 of NW_011948429.1, read as the reverse complement.
GTTATATTGCACATACGATCGTAGTCACGCAGCTGCTTTATTTGTTTACAATCATAATATTTCCCTCCTAGTCTGAAAATAATAATAACCTTCGCTATATTTTGTTTTACGGATGATACATAATTTTCCTTAACAATTATAAAATACAAATTTCCAAATCGACGAAGCTGAAATTTCTATTTAGTTCGACGAGCACCTGCTTATAAAACATTGTATAATTCATTTATGTGAACATAGATATCTAATTGAAAAGCTCCTTCTTGAAAAATACGTGCATTTTTGTATGCAAGGATAGGGCAAAGTGTGCATGATTTATGAGAAAAATGAACGAAAAGACAATTACAATTCGAACGTAGTTGCTGGTCGATCGACACTTGGTGCGTATGAACCGAGCATAGAAGGAAAATCGTAGTGCCCCGGAGGTTTGGCCGACGGCTGCCAAAGGAGAAAAGAAAGGTACCCACAAGACGTCTGGCAGAGTCTGCAGCGGCGTTGCTCAAGTCCCTCGCAAGCTCTCGCCGTCCACTCAATAAAGCTCGCTACTCGTACCACTGGCCAACGGCTTCCGGTATCGCAGCGGCGCTTCTTCCCTCCTGCCGCACGGCCCTCGCACGTTTATTCTCTTTTATACCAGCTCCCGGTCCGGCTCCCGCCCCCGCCTCCGCCCCCGCCCTCGGCCCCAAACCCTTGTTTAAATTACGAATACCGGGCGTTCCGGCGCATTCTATTTAAATGTAATTTGTATCTAACTACGGCTGCCTGTCTCTTTCTCTCTCTCTCTCTCTCTCTCTCTCTCTCTCTCTCTCTATCTATCTATCTATCTATTTACCCAGCCCTCGAACAACCAGGGCCTAAAGCCGTCTTTTCTTCTTGCGATTCTTTATTGTTTATTTATAAGCGCTCCGGCCAATTCCGGCTTTTTCTTGCTGGATCGTACTGTGTCTCATCCCACACGACTCGCCGCTCCATTGACAAACTCATCGATCCAGCCCTCGCCCCTCCCATACACACAAAATTGCATTGACGCTGATTTCCTTCGATTTTCTCTCTCCTTTGATGCACGGCGATTGCTTATACTATATTGTTGCATAAATTCAAGTACGGCCTCTGTATTTGCAATGAAGTTTATGAATATAGCGAGTGCAATATGAGCGCTCGTGCTCAGTTAAGCCCATCGATCATTTTTAAAAACCTTCGGTAAACTGTTTTAAAACGTTATTTACGATTATATAGATTCACGTTGATACGTATGCACGCGCACGCGCACGCGCACTTGTAATTACACAGAGAGAGAGAGAGAGAGAGAGAGAGAGAGAGAGAGAGAGAGAGGGAGAGTTTTTTTATGGGATTATTAATAAGCGAACGTGCGTACAAGAAATGGGATTGTTAAAATGAATTTTTTAGCATACATATACAGTTGAAAAATATTAATATAAAGTCTAGTTAAAAAATTGTTCGTTATCTAATGAATAGGGCAGAACATCTTGAAATTGAAAAAGTATTTAATCGACGCGCCATATTACAATTGCAATTATAGAGACGGGAAAAAGCCTAGGTATTACATCGATGGATGGCCGTTTTGATTAGGCCAAACCTTAGACGTACAAAGCAAATAGTTGGCCCGCAATGTTCTCGCAATGTATCGCCGCAACAAACTAAGCATTATAACACGATGGAACAAAAGGCGAGAAGGGCCATGAAAGTCGAAGGTCCCGGCCCGATTAATGCCGCAAATAAAATGGGAATCGAAACGTCGGGCTCTCAAACCCTTGCACTCCTCGTCGACACGCGCGCATAGATCAAAAGGCGTGACAGCGCTACGTTTAATCGAGCCTTATCAGATGCCCAGCAGTCTCTCGCACGTTGGCCGCCGGGATCACGTCACCATCGCCCTTAATAAAGCCATCTCGAGCCTTACCCTCTCCGATACTTTTTTTCCTCTACCGCGCGCCTCGTTTTTTTTTTTTTTTTTTTTTTTTTTCGGCCCGCTCCCTTCGACAATCCGGCCCGCCGGATTTCCCACGCGCCTCCTACGAGGGTCGAGGCCGGAGCGCGAAAATCCGTGCCACGCGCGAGCCCGGGCCGGCCATTCGTTACGACTCGCTATTCGTAATTCGCCAATGATTGGCGAGAAATTGGACTTACACGGCGCCGATTGCACGCGGGATGGGAAAGTCAGCGAGGCTGTGAGATAGATCTCTGTCGTCACGGGGTGAGCAGGGCGCAGGCTCGAGCGCTACTCGTTCGAATTCACGCGTTCGCCCGCTAACGCCTCGGCCCTTCCAAACGGCAATTAACTACGGGGAAAGCATCTCGATGTTCAATGTTATTGGCAAATATTGTTCCGGGGATGGAATGCGGTGAGTCGCGAGTCGATCGTTGCTGCACTATTGCCAATCACTTCGCTCCTTCTCATTAATCGAATTACCATTTCAGCGTTGGGTTGGACACTCGCTCATCCCTAACCCTGGCGTTTGGCCTAACTCTCTCATTATTCATCTTTCGACCTCACTTATCGTTATCGCGACAGTTGAACCTCGTTAACCGGTATTTCATCGCGCGCCGTGTTGTTTTTGCCGTCGTGTTATGTCAGTCTTCATCTTATGCCGTGAGACGGGAAAAGCCGAGGGAATGCCTTCTCCTATTTACGGCCATGTTTTTCTCGCTCTTGTCACACCGCAGCGAGGTTGTTAGAACATCATTCGCAATGCTTAACGAACAACGGCGGACATTAAGCGAGATAAACCGCCGTCAGGGACGAGCCGCGCATTACGATTACACGGTATTCTTGAATAAAGCACGGCGGCGGAAATGCAGAAACGAAGAGACGCGGCTAGTGGAGCGGATTCCCTTGCTTGGCGATGGCGCGAAGAGACGCAAGAGGGAGGGAGGGAGGGGGGGAAGGTAAGGGTGGGGGGTGAGGAGGATAGAGACGAGGTGCGAGGGCTCCACCGAGACGAGCATACCGAGGATCGGGTGAAAATGAGGAAATGCAGGCGCGTACACGGGGCCGTGTATAAGCAGGCGGGAAGGCGGTCTAATGACAGGTTATGAAATTTCGCTCTGGTGGGCAGAAGGGCGCGTGGCTCCCTTATAAGGGCCGAAGCAGCCGCTCATCACTGCTCGACAAGGGCTCACAACAAACACCGGAATGCCGTCTTATCGCGTATCGTGTTATAAAATCGAGCCACCACCCACCTGCAATATGTGCCAAATGACTTTCTTATGGCTTTGATGTATCATCGCGCGTTGAGTGCAGAGAAATGAAAAGGGACGGATAGGTATTGTAGAGAGAAGTGGAAGAAAGCTTTCGCGTCGCTTCTGATTTATTCTCATTTCTATTGTAGCGCCTCGAGTAGTCACTTTTCCAATATGTTTATTGATTGCAACAGTTGTATTATTAATCGTGCAAGAATAAATGTGAAATTGGTAGAGTGAAAATTAATACGAGCTTGCACGGATAGTAATTATTATAATCTATGAATTATCAATAACAAGAAATTTAATGTACTTTATTGAATTTTATCGATGCTTTAGTAGTCACGCGTATCAGTATTAATAATACTGCGCTTTGAACTATTTTTTTTGCCAGTTTAATAATGCAGAATAATTACAATAATTCTTTGAAAGTGAACGCTAGCAGCTCTCTCCATTTCATTGATCGAGAAATCCATTATATTTTTAGTGAAATTCCTAAACAAAATATTGTTGTTGTTCGTTTTTATAATTCTTGAATGAATGCCAAAGTTCGTGTAACCATTAGAAAGAAATATCGTAGTAATATTGTTCGATCGCGAAATTAATATTTCGTTAAAAAATAGATATTTTCGGCATGTTGGTAAGAGAAATTTGCGTATTATTAATATTAAGATTATCAATAAGTATTGAAATAATTCTTATTATCATGATTGTGAAATTTTTTTTTCTGAAATGGTATTTTCATTATAACTATTCCTAGCGATCCGATTGGAAGCATTACCGAGCAATAAATAATATATATATAAACTTAATTCTATTATGTTCGAAAAACCATTTTATCAATTTTTCAAACGACGATATTGGTTAATACGTATTATTTTTATTCATTTCTTTTTCATTTAGTTAGATTAATCCTGCCAACTCCGCTTATATCAGGAATTTATCTAAATTCTTTATGCTCTTTGTAATTAAATTAAGCCATCGCGGTACGTATAATATGAAAGTAAATAATAGAGTGAAGAATCACTTGTCTAATGCATTAACTAAGTGAGATAAGAATCGGGTTAATAAAAGCTCGAAAGCGAAATAAATTTGTTACACAAGCGCTCATCCTATAATCGTTAGATCCGGCGGATTATTTAAAGAGTCTCCTCCCTCATCCTGCACCACTGTTCACGCTTATCAGGCTCGCAGGACAACAATATATAACGCCTATGTACGAGTTGTAGATAATATCACGAGCGTCCTTCGTTCATTTTCCCCCTTTTCCGCATCATCGTCGCTCGCCTGTTACCACGACTCTTCAGGATATTTTCCAAAGCAATAAAGCTCGGCCTGGGCTTATGCCTAGCTTATCTTCCCCACTTGTTTCATCGTTTTCTCTCTTCGTTACCCACCGCTTCGCTGGCTCGTCCTCGCTCTTTCTCTTTTCTTCTCTCCTAGACATACTCTAGTGCGTATTAAAGCTTCTTTTTTTTTTTTTTTTTTTTTTTTTTTTTTTGTTATAAGAAATCTTTCGAAACCGATCGCTTAAATTTGTACTTAATAATCGAATGTCTGCTGCTAATACAATATTCAACGTAATATTGTTATGACTAAGAGCTTCAAAATTAAATACTAAAAATATTTATTGCGACAACACGTCTTATGGATATTACCAGAGCCTATTATTATATCAATTGAGTTAAAAGTTACACGCGACAACTTATTTGGCCATTATAAATTTGTATTCTAATTCCTACAAATAACTATATATATATATATATATATACACACACGTTCATAATTAAGGTTTATTGTTTTTGATACATTGGAAAATAATGGATATTGATTATATGATAATAGGTATGAAAAATTTATTCCTAAATACATATTTTCCAATGAGCGTAGAATCTACAGAATATATATGCATAAAATAGAATATACAGTATACATACATAAAAAAAAGTGCAAAAAATATATTAAATACTACTATGCACGCAATTAATTTAAAAAAAAATTTTTAAACTACTTAATTCGCATATATAAATGTTTCGCAGTAAAATTTTGGCTATTCGTGTTCTTACAATAAATGCTATTTTAAAAGTTTACATTGAAAAATACAAAATGGAAATAGTTTTGACTCGTTGTGTTATCCATCCGATTCGCCGTCTCTCTCTCTCTCTCTCTCTCTCTCTCTCTCTCCCCCCGTTACATTGTTATTCTCTTTGGCACCTTATTCTCGGTCGACTGCAGCTCGTTCACGCCTCATCTAAGATATTCCCGAAGTCGCCGGAAGTGTCCTGAATGGCGTCCAGCTCGAGAGACGATGCTAGTCGTCGCTGGAAGCCCCCTCGCGAATTCACTGCATGACATGTCACCCCCTTGGCGGCAGCCACGGCGACTTCTCTTTATGTTCGCGCGAGAATGAGTGGAGAAAGGGAAGGAAGCGGAGAGAGCCATTATGACGAGGCGTCACGTGGAGAGACAATATTATGACGTCTCGCGCATCAAAGTCTGATTTCCAGTCCTTCTTTCCCTTTACTCCACCTTTGCTTCCTTCTTTTCATCTCGGGCGAGCCGCTTGCGCTTATTACTCTTACCCCCCCTCCCCCCCATCCGCTTACTCGCGTACTCTCGTATTTTTCTTCGAGGGAGCAAAGTCTCGCCACGATTTATGTAGTGATTCACCTCATCCTTAACCGACCCGTCTTTAACTTTACCATCAATTTTCTATCTTTCGCCTTTGCTAAGCCGTTTCCTTGCTGTTTTTCTAAGCCATCTAAGCTTGCGCAACGCTAATACTTTATGTTCCTAAAAGGCCTTTTATTCTTGGGGCATTTGTTTAAGTATATTGTAAAAAAAGCGATAGATCAACTGTTAAAACGAAGTACATGATATTTCGCTTGGATGTGAAGCTCGACTTTTTCATTGCTTACATTAGCGAAAATAGCAAATTAAAAATCCATAAATTCATAATGGAGACAAGAGAGACGACAGAAGATAAACCGTCGCGTCCCGACACTTAAACAAATTTATTCCCTTCGTAATAATCACTATGCGCGTATTTACGTGCACGGTATAACGTGTTGTTTGTATTCCCCCTCTCGCGTGTACGCGTACCACTCTCTCTCTCTCTCTCTCTATCTCACTCTCTCTCTCTCTCTCTCTCTTACGCACATATTGCATACAATTTTCGTCTCTGCTTCGCTCTTTTATATGCTGGGCTCTCGTCTCTTCTCTATATTCACGAACCCCTCCAGCCCGCATTCACGCTCCTGCGCGATACGCGTGTACGTGTGATGTCTCTCTTAGGGTCTCTCTTTCGTTCTATATTTTGCACTTCATGCTAATTCCATCGATCCGTATTTTAAGCTTCTGCGAAGGGCCCAGGCACATCCTGCCTAAGACTCGTTTGCACGAAGGGGATAGTGAAGGGAGGGAGGGCAACCGAGAAGCGGAAAAGTAAATGGAGACTTACCTAACTGTGCGCGAACGAGAGAGAGAGAGAGAGAGAGAGAAGCGAAGCAGTAATCGAAACAAAATGAAAAAGCGAATGGATGATACGTGTATTTGAGGATCGACATAGTTACTACTTTGTCGGTGTTAAGTCTATGATACGGGCAATTTCTACATTCACAATTTAGAAACTCTTTATTGTTTTGAATGTGTATCGAGTGCTTGGATTCCGGAATCTTTCTTACATTCTTGTTTGGTATGTATTATACATCTGTTTTTTTTTTGTATTCCAATTATTTATAGTACGATGATTGCATTGTTACTTTTCTATTTACCTACCTTTTTTTTTTAAGGTAATATCGGCATTTTCAATTCGTTTGTCGGATATTAAATTTTTTTTTTTTTTTTTTTTTTTTTTTTTTTTTTTTAATCGAATTTAATCCTCCAAACTGTACATAAGAATTTCAAAAATTTTTACACGGATGCACAGATTATTTTCAACGTCTTCTAGAAGCTACAGTAACAAGTACTACTTTGCAAATAATTGAAAAAAAAAAACTTGTTATCTTTGTGTGTCGAAAAGTTTAAAATAATATCACATACAGATTTAGTGCAAATGTATTTAATTACAAAATATCCAAATACCGTACTATCATGGGAACACTTTTAACCTAGAAAAATATTTTACAAAAACGGCTAATTATTTTATTCCTGTACATATTTTTAGGCTTTTGATATAAGTTTTTGTTACGAAAAAAAAAAATACATGAAGAGCATAATAACAAGAACTACGTAAACTGAAAAAATCAATTTTTGGACCTTTTTTTTTTTTTTTTTTCTTTTTTTTTTTTTTTTTTTTTTTTTTTTTTTTTTTTTTTTTTTTTTTTTTTTTTTTTTTTATTTTGTATTTGTTACGCGTATCGCGTATAGAATTGAAAATTTACATTGGGAGAAAAAAAGCGAACGGTCGACAACTGGATTTTATATTTTTTAAATAAATACGTAGAATTGCAATAGGAACTGATTAGGTAATTTTAAAGAATATTTTGCTTACTTAACGAATGCTTTTCTCCTTGTAGAGAAAACCTTTTTCGTGTCATTTTTTTTCCCCTAAAAATCCCTCAACACATTGAAACAAAATGATTATCTGTAATTCCTTGTTTGTTTTTTTTTTGGAATTATTGAATTTTCAATCGAGCCTGAATGAAACGTCATTTTCAATTTTCAAATGAGTATATTTGAGACCAAACTACTGTCGCTACTTATTAAATTGCATAGCACACACTAGCAGCCACTCTGCCCCTGTATCGAATTTGCCAATTTCGAGAATCCCATGACTAATAAAGTGTGTAAAAGTAAAAAATTACCATTACCTTATACCCAACTCCTATGAGAATTGTCCTGCCTCGCACATACGAGCAAAAACGCATAAGTTATAACAATACCAATTGATAGCAGCCCCCACCCTCCCGCCCTCGGCAATCGTCCGTGCATCACAATCAACAACACAGACGCATTTATACGTAAAGATAACATCGATTTGATCGTAGATGAATGTCGAATGCGATCGCATGAAACGGAGCGAAGGCCCTTGAGCTTAATAAATATAATTAACATTCAAATGGACTATCGGCAAATCCGTGGTAACACTTGTTCGAGCATTGAATTTTTAAAAGCCAACGCCAGAGCGCAGAGGCACATCGAATAAGCAAATAACCGAGCGAGGGTGGGAGAAGCGTCTGGGCGTCGCAAGGGAGACTCCACCGTCGACGTCTCCTTTCAAATGCGCTCCACAAGCGGGATTCGAGCTTCCTCTTACGTATGATGCGATTTGATTGCTGCGTTTGATAACGATGCTCGCTGCGATTGAAAGGCATTTAAGTGGCGCGCGGGCGATGCGCTCGGGTGTCGAGGACGAGGCGCGCCGTCGCCCTTTCACGCCCAGGATTACCATTAATTAGCGCCCGAGCTTACGGGGCGAGATGTCGACGGGAGAGCGCCAGGGCATCCGCGGCACCAAGAATCCAACGCGCTAATTAAACGCGACGCGTCAAGGTTCTTCGGCTGCGATTCCACATTGTCACTTGACGTTCGAGTGGACCGCGCGAAGCGGCGTCGGAGGTGTCGATGCTCTCCACCTACCGTGAACACTAGACAAGACACAACCAAGCCAAGGCTCGTCGAGACTTTTACTTGATTACTTGGTTGGCAAGGGGACGGTGACGGGAGCGAGGGCATCGCAGCGGCCCAGAGGAGCGTGGTCGCGTTAAGCAATCGCGAACTCGACTCGGCAACCCCGATACCCTGGTCCTTAATGATGACGCTCTTGCGGATAAAGAGCGAGGTTGGCGCAAACAAATTGGCCCCTGGCAAATGCGCATGGCATCGAACGAGGCGAGGAAATATAATCCCCGGTAATTGTCGCTGTTGGGTTGGACTGTCGGTCGTGGTGGCCATTACGGCCAGTGGTGCGAAGCTCACGTTGCGCTGACAAAAAAAAAAAAAAAAAACACAAACAAAACCAAAAAAACCAAACGAATAAAAAAAGAGTATATAAATAGAAATGAATAAGGATAAGGAAGGGAAAGGAGAGAAAAAAAATCGCCGAAAATTAGGCCCCGACACTCGGAGAAAATGAGACTACCAACTGGCGCATTACGAGCCCATATAGACGGCATTAGGCGCAGCGAGCGTACCGAAAAACCCTTTAAGCCAAGACTCGTCAAGTGCCGCCTGCGGCACATTGGTTTTTCGCCCCCCCCCCACCTAACGC
>NW_011948429.1:583341-589087 GCF_000503995.2 Ceratosolen solmsi marchali | reverse complement strand
TTTTCCCCCCCCCCCCCCCACCTAACGCAAATCCCCCATCGACAATGGAACGAGGCCTGTAACCAGCTCGCGCCGGGGGTTCGACCTCCGTCTCTCTCAGTCACTCGCTCGCTCGCTAACTCGCTATCTCTCTCTCTCTCTCTCTCTCTCTCTCTCTCTCTGTCACTCTCTCACTCAAGTCTCTTTCGAGTGCTACGAAGTTGAATTCCATTGACGGGTATGGGTAGACGACGGAGGTAGGCGGGAGAGAGAGAGACACGGAGGACAAGCGCCGATTGAGCGCGAGATGACGTCGAGTGTCCGAGAGTTCCACCAGCTTTATTATTGCTGCGCTCGGGTGCGCTACTCGATATCTCGAAAATACGTCCACCACGGTCCCTTTCATCGTCGGACTTTTTGCCTTTCTTTGCCTCGCTGCGCAAATGAGCCTAGGACACGTCAATTAAACGGAGCTACTTCGTATTATCCGTTTGTCATGCGTCGTCCCAAGGTACTACGGATGCTTGTCGCGAGCTTTTGTCTTACCACTGTTAATCCTGTCGTCGGCTTTCGAGGAAGTTTAGGCACGAGCTCCCTGCTGCAGTTTTCAAGTCCTCTGCTCTGTATTATGGCCTCTGTATTTGAGTTGTGACAAATTTTGTTGTTTTTTTTTTTTTTTTTTTTTTTTTTTTTTGCTATGTCTTTTCTCCGCTGACAATAAGCATCGCGAGTAGAACGAGTAGAGGCAGATGGATTTTTTCGGTACGCTTTCAAGGACATTAGGACGTTTTAAACTTTCGAAATTTCGAATAAATAAAGCTTTTGTGGATAAAAATTTTTACGAATACACGATCCTGTAGGTCAATAAGCTTTTACGAGTAAATTAGCATATCGTCATCGACCGTTTCGTTCGAGAAGAAAACGCTGTCATTTTCTAACATATTAGAGTGTTTTTTTTTCCTTTTTTTTCCCTTCATTTTCCTCTTTTCAAAGGAAAACCCGGAAATTTTAATAACTTCGAATCCCCCAACGAAAGGACATTTTGAAGGCAGATGAGGTCGGTTAGCAAGTGCGTGAACGTAAGGGTCTGATTTTTTGACGTTAGGCCGATCTTATGCGTAACCAACAGCTTAAAAACTCGAAATATTTCCTAAAATTAGATGAGACGAGCGAGTGACCATGATTGACTTGAAATCTTGTGTGAAAGCTCGTCAACCTACCCCTCGTAACGGCTCAACAATGGCCTGTCAAGGATCCTTCACAGGTATATCGTTCGCTGGCGGCACACAAACTGTCTGCGTTTAATGCCGGATCGTTGACGCGATCAAACGTCCCTGCGTGTGCGCGCACCTTTTTCAAAAGGACACGTGAACGAAGAAAGCTAAAACGGCCGCAAAGCGCTTGCCGGAGGTAAACGATATCCTTTATTCGATCTATTAATTTGACTCGGTACTTTACGTGCTCTCCTTTTCAAGAAATTTCCTCCGATTTTTGCCGAGAGTCCGACAAGCTGATAATAATAATAATAATAATAATAATAATAATAATAATAATAATAACCAGGCAGCGAGCGGAGCTAATTCGACGCAACCGCGCGCCACTACCAAATGTACCACATTTCGCCGAATAGAAAAGTAAAAATAATATGAAAAGTCGTACGTTAAATAGTCGCAGTTACCAGCAAAAACTTGCTATCCTCCGGCTAACCACTACGAGCGATTCACTGATGTCGATCGAGCGAGATAGCCGTTCAAAAGTAACCACGTGTCCATCCAACGATCCATCCGACATTCCGTGATGAGCCCTTGGAGAAAAGTCCTGACGACGACGCCAACGAATAATCGGAGGGGAGCCAGTTGCCACGGACCTTACTTTCACCTGCGCGGGAAATTATTGCAGGCTCGCGAAATTGGCCGTGGGACATGGCCATCCCCGGGGATTTTCCATCCGGACCCCATTCCACGCGTCAGGACACCACGGCGTTGAAACGCTCTGACGTGTCCTGGACTCGGGTGCGACGACGCCCGGCTCCTTCGTCTCCCTGCCCCGTCGCTCAGTCTTTATTACTTTCGCCGCGGATATCGTGTGCAAAATATATCGCGATGCCCTCCCATGGTGTCGCTATCGACGAAATTCACGTGGGCGATCCACAATTCGCCTCTCTTCATCGAACTTTTCGTTCTCGTAGTGTACGTTAGTGCTGCGCTAAAATAGCTCACTCGCGCACTTTCTTCCATGATTCCCAGTCAGGATACTTTTTGCTTTTGCTTTTAAACCTAATCTATAAGTATTGATTAAAGTATTCAATAATGAAAAATTGGCAAAACTGCATATTTCCATATTTACGTTTAACAAAGCAACATCGACCTTTCATAAAAACAATTTCCTTTCATAATGTATTTACCCCGTAAATGAGAGAATACAAAGAACTAGTGCTCTGAGAATCGAGAATACATACATATATATATATATATATATATATTATGGATTATCGAATTTTCATCCTTAGGATAATACATAATTTCAAGAAAATAATCGTATTTATGTCGGCGCTACATTCAATAATCGTTAAACCTATCGATCTCTTATTGCTCCAAGAGGCTGTGGTTATACACAAGTGAAGTATAAATGCACGTGACATTTGCGAAAGATTGTAGTTTGCTGTGGGAATGAAAGAGCTTTGAGTGCATTGATTATCTTATTTTGATATCACATTCGACGGTTGGATAAAGCATACAATAAAGTGTAGTTTAAAATCTCTCGAAAAAATCCATTTTTCAAACACTCCAACAGCGGTGCACGAATTTTTTCTTTTTATCTTTTATAGGAAGATTTAAAACAAAAAAAGAGAGAAAGAAAGTGAGCTATTCATAAGGACGGACGTACACGAAGAGGGTGCAAATTCCGTCGACGCCTATCAACTAAATGGAAATAAAAAAGCGTGGATGAGAGAGAGAGAGAGAGAGAGAGAGAGAGAGAGAGAGAGAGAGAGAAACGATGTATTCGCAGTAGCAAGCACTTCCCGAGTCCACAACGTCCTTACGTGTGTGCAATCCTCTCAAGAAGCCAAAGGACGCGCCAGGATCGCTCGCGCTTGCATTCATGCATCAGTAGTATCCATAATACATGTAACAAACACCCTGACTGGAAGTCTCGAGCTTTAAAATCGTCGCGCCACCGGATGGAGGAGCATCTGGGATAATTCTGAGGCAAGTCGAAGAGGAAAAGTCGCGTCGTTGGGGTGGAGGGTGGGGGGGGGGTGGGGGGGGGGGGGGGGGGGGGGGGCCATAAATTACCGGACTATCGGGAGCAGAAGGAACGCTTCTATACACGGACGAGCGTGTGCGTGCGTGCGTGCGTATAGTGGGAGAAGACAGACACTCGGAGGAACACTCGGGGATTTCTCCCGCCGGCGGCCCGAGTCTTTTACGGCTTTCGCGATTTATACAGGCTGCAAGTGACAGAAGCGCCGGGGCTGGGAAAAGAGTGCGAGCTGCGTCTTCCACGAGCCAAGAACAATAGGATCGTCTAGGAGCGTCTGAGATTCGTGCTGCCAAGATTATATGTGTGCCGATGAAAGTAAGGCGGCTCGAATCCGTGGCGGGACTGAGAAGAAGCGGCATGGAGACTGGGAGGAGTGAGTTTGGAATAGTGGAAGGAGAGAGCGAGGGAAGAAGGTTTGGAAAGGGATGATGGGAGGGATGAGGGTTGGGATGGACGATGGAGGGGAGGTATGGGAGGGGGAGGGGGTTAAAAAGTGAAATTGGAAATGCGAAGGAACGTATACGGGGCTGGGAAGAGTTTTCAGTACGCTCGGCTGGACTAAGACTTGGGCCATTATTTGGGCGGATCGAGCGAGCGAGCTATCCGCGAGCTTCCTCGTCACTCACCCCCGTATAGTTTCTCTCTTTCTCGGAGATGATATGGTGTATCGATGTGGCTTGGGCTTCGGTCCCTGTGCATCGGAGCTGCAAAAATTATGAAAATCGACGTTGAGAGTTTACGCATCGGCTGATGATGGGAAAAGTCTCAGGCGATGGGGCTTCGGGACTTTAAAGTGAAAGTATGCCCGAATTAAACATAACGATAAAGTCTTTAACGGCTTGTGGCACTTAAGTAAATAAGTCAAAGCTTCTTTAGAAACGACCGTCAGTTATACGGTCTGGCACACACACACACACACACACACACACACACACACACACACACACAGAGCAGAACTTTCGATGGAATTGTTTTTCTTATATATTATTGAGTGAATCGACTACTCGAAAACACGCCTATTTATTTATTAAAGAATTTAATGACGATTTATTATAATATAGGGAGAATTTTGACGACTTAATATATCATTGCCTCGTCTCTCTCATTATTCATTTTCATTAAATAATAATAATTTATTGTATCGATGGTAAAAATAGAATCTTCACTTTGCCAATATGAATGTGAATAATGCATCGATACGGAATTGTTAATTTGTCCCAACAATACAGCTTACATCTATCTTTTTCAACAACTCATCTGACGAGTTTACTCAACAGCTAACTGATCAAAACACCTTAGCAGCGGCAATCGTAAGCTGTGCGTATTGATTATCTCACATTGACATTGATTATCTCTTTTTATTTATCGAGCAAGCATTTCTTTGAGACTATCGTGCATCGGAAAGTACGAGCGTCTTGCCGTTTAAAAGAAGGAAATGTATGCAACAGCGCGTATCGACGTTTAAGAAAATGAAACACGAGAGTGTAATAAAGAAAACAATAGATCGTAGGCTTGGATATGTATATGTCTCTCTACACTCTATATTATGATCTCTATATACAATATAATACAACAATACTTAGTCAAAAGTAGAGCTTATATTTTTAAAAATAGAAAATGTTATTTTTATAGATAATCGTATGAATAATATTGAAATATTGAATTGTTAATTCAAAACAATGAGCTTTCAATCATCAATTTAATTACTCGTGTCTTTTTCCACTTTGTCGAGATAAATTCGTCATAAAATATAAAACCTCTCTACACATTCGCATTTATTGTAAATCAAAATTTTCTAACTGTGAAGTGCGCCACAGAGTCGTGTAGATTAACATAAATTGTACGTAATTACTCAAAGAGACAAAGTAGTAGCAAAAAATTAGTGAATATAAAAATGCGGATGTCTAATATTCCGATGCGTAATGTTTATTGAAATGGATTTTTTTTATTTTTATTTTTATAAACGCTACAACGCTCGAGTCGTCTTATTAAAATTGAATTTAAAGTCGCAATAAGCGAAGGTGTACGACTGGGCGTAAGTGGCCGAGAGCCAAACAACGAAAACTCGAGCTTTATTTAAAAGGTCAATGGCAATCGGTGTTGCAGGTATCGTCGATAAACAGGGTCCTGCGAAACCTCGCCGCGCAGAAGGAGCAACGCCAGCAGCAGCAACAGCAGCAGCAGCAACAACAGCAACAGCAACAGCAGGGCGGCGTCGGTCCCGTGGGCGTCGGCGTGGGTGCGGCCAGTCCCGCCGAAAGCGTCTACGACAAGCTGAGGCTACTGAACGGCCAGGCTACCGGCTGGCCCAGACCCAATCCATGGTAATTATCCTCGTATTGTCGCGCTCTCATGGTCGGTCAAAGTCCCAAATCGGCGATAATCGGCACCGCGTTTGGCATTTACACTACGACCTTGAATTGGCGGAATTGGGCTTTGCAGGAAATTATGCTCGACGTGAGAATTACTTCTTTGGAAATGGAGAGTTATTATTATAGGGAAA
>NW_011948429.1:553829-583311 GCF_000503995.2 Ceratosolen solmsi marchali | reverse complement strand
AAGTGAGATACGAGATACGAATGGCTTGTGGTGGGTTGAATTTTATCGCATCGATATTCTCCGTTATATCTCGCTCGGTAGCAAATAGTCGAGAGAAAGTAGGGCGTGGTGCATGGGGAATAAATATATATATATATATATATATATATATATATAGCCGATAATGACTTGTTGCTTTAATAGTCGGCAAATGGCTGAAAATTTTCCGATAATTCTTTAAGAGAAGCGGATTAATTAATTGATTTATTTGCCCCACCGAGACTCCCACAGTTCTTCATTTTGCATGGAATTTTTATTTACCGATACGCACGCACGCAATACATATAAATAAACGTAATGCACATGATTAAGCAGAGTTAGGTTAAATATTTGATACGAAGGTGGACTCGGGACGCAGGAGGGCACAAAATAATAATTAATTCAATGATAATGAAAGATTCGGTTGGGAAAAATTGTCGCGGTAAATTTTCATCGAGAAATCCTAAAAGAATCTCAATTCATTTTTCAAATACCAGGTATCCGTCCGGAGCAGGCAGTCCTTTCTCTTCTCTGCAACCGAGCTTAAGTCCGAGCCATTGTACGGCCCTTCCTCCCGATCCTGCAGACATTCTTCACTCGAAGAAAGGTAAGTTTTTAAAACTTCTCTCTCTCTCTCTCTCTCTCTCTCTCTCTCTCACTCTCTCGCTCTTTATTTTTTCTCTATTATAGCTTTTTTTCTACTTATCTATCAATGATTCCTTTCAACTTTTATAGCTGCGTTTTGAGATGATTTTCTTAGAATAGTAATTCTACCTACCGTCCTTAATAAGGCCCTATCGTTAGCCGTTTGGTTATGATGCAAATGCAACTACTACTACTCTCTTTTTAAAAATTGACATGCGCCATAAGCAATAATGCGAGAAACTCTGGAAACGACTAGGCGTTGCATTTACAAATTTCTGCTACCCGTGTATTATTATTCACGCTAGCGCGTCCCCATTTACCTTCTTTCTCCCTCATCTTCGAGTTGAAAAACGCAACATCAGCTATATTTTTGACGATAAATGCGAGCCTTTTTGCCATTTTGTCCGCCCGATCGACGGGTCGTCGAGACTCGATTGAACCATATCTCCGCTCGTCGTTATCGCTTCAGTAAAAGGAGAGCCGCGACGCGACACACGATCGCAGTAATTAAGAGTTTTGCGTGTACGAAGGGAGGGGGGGGGGCACCGCGTTAAAGAGTACACAAGTACGAACATTCCAAGGGCGCAATTGGTCTTAAAGAGTTGGGCGCGGACTGCGGCTGCATTCTTAACCGAGAATCCGCAAGTTTTACCACTTACTGGCACTCGTGCAGGTCTACCTGTCCATTTCCGTTTACCCTCAACTTTCACATGCTAAGGGAGGAATGTACGTGTTCACCAATGATGTGTGCGTGCGAGTTTGTGCGCGGCGAGGGCATGGGTAGAGTGAAACTTGTACAGGTCCAGCAAATTATATTATTGCGTGATTTTCTCATTCACCTGCGAAATCGAACGTTTTCATAATACAACATGATAGACTATCATCATTATCTTATCAAGCTTATGATAGATAAGAGGAACACGAGGTTATAAGATCATATTTGTCCCGTAAAATGTGTGCATGAATTTGTCTATATTTAATGGATTTTATAATATGTGTAAGATGAAGATTTGTTTATTGGCTCGGTAATTGAAGCTCGAAATGGCGAATTAGATTGGTTGGCCAAGGTAGGCAATTTCGTCCCTCGAAGTAAGTATATTTGATAAGTGAAATCGTTCGTTATGATGAAAAGATGTTGATGGATTTGAGCGGACACGTGAATGGCTGTAAGAGAAGAATTACGATGATGGAAGAATCGCGAGTGCCGTTTCATTAAAAGTCCCGAACGATTCCATCAAGCGTTTACCTACTGCATTTTGAAACCATTTTGACAGCCAAAGCCTCCCACCCCTGTATATATTTGGTGATGCGGCAGAACGAGCAAGCTGGAAGGCAATGGAACCGCGAAAAAGTAAATTGGGGGCGTTCGCGAAAAACAATGGAGCGACGGTGGATCTCGTGGAATGGGAAAGGGCGATAAAGCTACCCGGGGCTGGGTAATCGCGTGTATGACCACTGGCCGCGCAGAGACTCGCTTTAATTAATTAATCCCGCGGCGCGATACTAATATCAGGCACGTAATTTCCTGTGTTCGCGCGCGTGTGCGTGTGTGCCTCGTTATTGCATTAAGCGGGCGCGTTAAGGGGGACTGTGGGGCGCGAGGGACCAAAGCTGAGCGCAAAGTTTCCTCCTCCAACGTCCGAGTGCTTTGGCGTGTTTTTGGCTGGGCTCGTTGGCTGGGCTCGACGTCAAAGATATCGTCGCCGCATTTTTTTTTTAGGCAGCGAGCGTCATTGGGCAGGAGAGCCGCCTTATGCACTTCGGCTGCCTGTGTAAGGCCTTTTTCCGAAAATACTTTGGAATTGTATCGGTTGCGAATTAAAGGTCCTCGGCTCCGTCCTTCCGGATCTTCAATAACGCGACTTTTGCAGTTTTCGAGGGAGAAAAGTATCGTGTGATTCTTACGTGGGATTTGTTATTTCTCAATGTGATAATATTGGTGAAGACGGGAATACAAATGGAATTTCGTAGTTTACAACAATCAATAGGACGGTTGTATTTTATTTTCCATTCACTTTGTCTACTTTCTTTTTCTTTTCCCTCTTGATTTGCTCCCTTTCGGCCTTTCTTATTTTCGCACCCTCGTGAATCAAAGTAAGCCTCTAATTCGTCGATATCAGAGCGTTCCCCTTTTGAGGTTTCTATTATGGAAGCGCAATGCACGATCCCTTTATTAGAACAAATTTCAGCCGCTTGCCCCCATGGTAATTTTCACAAATAAAACACGACGAATGCACGAACCGAGCCTTTATGTGGATATATATATATATATATATATATATATATATTATATGTTTTTTCCTCCTTTCTATAATAGAACAAATATCACAATTATCATCCTTTCTCCATCGTTTTAATCTAATAAAATTATCATGAGTGTGTGATTTTTTAAACACTTATAATCACACTGTAATTAAAAGATTGTCAATGGGATAATTAGGCAATTCGGCTTAATAATTATGGTTGCCAGGATAGAGAGTGGACGTACGTCGATAACAATGATATGCTGATTTTCACATTAAATTGAACTAAAAATAAAAACAACAACAACAACAAAAATTACATATCGGCGACAGAAATTGATTTTTCCACAAAATTGAACATTAAAATCGTAACTAACAAATACACATTGTAAGATAATTTTGATAAATTTGAAAAAAGAAGTAGTTCTATATATTGTTAGAGTGTAAAAAAAATCCTTAGCATTACGACATACATAGTCTCGCTCAGACCAACAGAGGATAAGAGAAAGATATATAGAAGAGAAGGAGAGAACGCAGACTTTCCTCCCTTTGGCGGCATACATCAAACGCGAAATTTCTCTTTCCTTGACGTGGACTGGATATCTCTCTCTCTTTTTCTCTCTCGGGGAGTGTCACGAGCAGCCACCCTTGAAAGAAAGGATGTTCTCGCACCGCGAGGGCTCCTCTCTCACTCACTCTCTCACTCGCTCACTCGCTCACTCTCTCTCTCTCTCTCTCTCTCTCACTCTCTCTCAATCTCTCTCAATCTCTCTCTCCCTCTCTCAAAAAAGACACAGAGAAGCTCATATCGGTATAATTTTAGCGTGCGATAATCGATCGGCGATTTCCACCCTGGATGATACGCACCCATGTGTATGTGCCTATGCAATGAAGACGAGACTATTTCGTGTGTATGTGCCTATGCAATGAAGACGAGACTATTTCATGTCCCATGGTGTACGGCACATTTGATATATAAATCGAACGGAGGGGGAGAAGTGACGTTGCACTTTTCTTTATAAAACTTTAGGACTTTTATCATCTTTTATCTAACTACGTGGCCTGTGATTTTGGCGAGAGGCGCGGGTGGTAATGATCCAATGACTTTTACAAGTCGAGCTCAAGTAAGTATGCACAAAGACGGCAGTGCTGCGTGAAAACTTTCGGCAAAATAAAAGTAGCCTAGATATTTATTGTTGGTGGCGTGAATTCCGATTACGATGGCATTTAATTACCACGGCCAAAGCCGTCCATTGTAAGCGGGGCATTAAATAGTCTCGGAATGAGATATGCTACAAGGCGCGAGGAAAATTTTCCATTATTTTTTAGCCCGGAGGCTTCGCGATAGGGCAGGGTCGACGAGAAGAGGGTGCCGAATATTGGACTACGGAGGCCCGAAAATCCGAGTACGCTCGTGCGCGGAGGAGCCGGCTTGTTAAGCGTCCGGGGCGCGAGTCGTAACTCCCGTAGAAGCCTCGCACGTCTGAGTGAAAACGCCGGGGTACGGGATCGACGACAGCGAAGCCCAGAATTCGAAGGAGTCGAAGCAAGAGCAGAGCGAGTCCGAGAGTATTCGTGGCACGTCGAGCCCCGGGGGCGGCGCGTCCGCACGCGTCCCCCGCACGCACAATCAAATATGGAAACGGTCGCGACCGCTCAAGCGCACCCGGGCCCTCGGGGCCGGATTACATTCGCAGGCACAAGCGGCGCCGGCGTTTATAGGATAAGCCCACAGAGCAAACACTCTCTCGCCCGGCTTACCAATCCTTCGCTCGTCCTCCACTGCCTTTTTATTCTTTTTTGCCCCGGGATACTCCGCTCCTTTTTCCGTTTGCCTGCGCTTTGTTGCTAAAGAAGTTTCTATCCTTCCCAGCCACCCCCGTTCATCCCATTTCTGCGCTCACACGCATTTGCATGTGGGTCGGTGTCGGATAACTTTCCTTCGAGTATTCTCCCAAGAATATCTCCTAATGCTCGATACTTTCCCAACGAAATCGCATTCTTTCTCTCGAATGTGCGAGCATCATTTTCAGAGGATTCAGCGTCAATATTTTATCACGACAAGCTCTTGTGATTTTTTATAAAATTTTTCCCTTTCTTCGTCATCGAATCCCCGTTTAAAAGGATTGTTGTCACACACACGCGCGCACATATATGTGTGCGCGTGTGGGTGCACCTATATTGTATATGAGGAAAAGTCGAGATGGCGCTTGTCAAATGCGCATTAAAGGATTAGCATTGGTGTTAAACATACACGGAGCGTAACTAGTACATCATACACAAGTACAAACATGTCGTCTGACGTTGAAAGGAGGAAGGAAGAAGGAAGCCGTCTCGCTTGGTAAATTGACGGAGCGCTTTGTGGTGGGCGAGGGAGCGGTGGCAGTGGCGAACACGGTAGAGTGGCGGTGCGCTCCCCTTCTCCTCCTCAAATTTAACGAAGAAGGAAGCGCATCCTTCGGGCCCGCAACATCCCCTCTGGCATCCTGTTCCTCGCCATCGCTCTCTCTCTCTCTCTCTCTCTCTCTCTCTCTCTCTCTATCTATCTATCTATCTATCTCTCTATATCTCGCTATATATCTCTATATCTCTCTATATATCTCTATCTCTCTCTATCTCTCTTAACCCGCCGACTCCCAAGGCCCGAGGCCGCGAAGCTAAGCGAAAGCAGATTACACCGCAATCATCGCGCGACTCGCAGCTCTCCTTCATCCTCGACATGTCGCCCTGAGCGCCAGCCTCGCCTCGACCCTCGGCAACCGAGGGAGGATAAACGCGCCCGGTTATTTCTTCTTTCCCTTCACCAACGAGGCAATGATTGTCGAGTATCGCCTCGACGAGGCTTGCCTACCATCCTACATCCACTTCCACTAATTCAATACCTCCATAAACTATTTCCTAATATCCCGGGGTGCAGCTCTGTTTATTCATTCGGCTTCGTTGCAGATTATTTTTCGAACACGCGATGAAAAGCATATTAGGCCTGACAACGAGACTAGTGCCACGTCGCCGGTGTACCCGAGCCACGAATCCAGGTGTTTCTCGATAATACCGATCCGTAATTGTTAAAAATTGGCTTTCAATTCGGCCTCGTTTCAAAAACATTAATCCATTGGTTATGTCCGCATTGGCGCACATTGAGCGTGCGATTATTCTCCTTCATCATTGCGGCATTCGGTTTCTTCGCGATTTTCAAATTTTTCCTCGCGGTAATCGCTCATCCCGCTCGCCCGCAAATCCAATGAAACGTTATTGAAGACGAGCTCGTTCGCCGACACGGCTAATTACTTAAAAATTCTTTGGAAATCGAAAACATTCTCCGGTCCACGCACCGTTTCGCAAATATTGATAATGTGCTATGTACGCCAGCGTTTGTGTAAACTACCATACGTAAAAACATCGACGGAAATGCTAGACACTCGACCAATCGGCGCACCGTATGGAGCCGTTCGCAGATACACGAAATAGCGAACCTCCTGGAAAAACCGCCGGGAAAAGCCGAGCCCGATTCTCGTCTTGCGATCGATCAAAAGATGCATACTCGAGAGAGAGAGAGAGCAAAGCGTGTCGAGAACGGAGAATAAAGAGCGAAAAATAGAGGCAAGAAAACAAAAAGAATGCCGGATAAAGGCCCTACCCGTCGATCTGCATAAAGGCGCATCGCAGTCTCGAAAAAGGGAGGTGGAGGACGCAAGATAAAAAGAGCGGGACGCGGATCTGGCAAGAGATAGAGAATGGCTAGGGAGCGGAGAGATCGGCAAGAGTCGCGATAACGCGACAATGACTCCTCCGACGGGAGCGGAGTACGAGCTGCGCGAAGTATTGTCGGCTGCTCGGCGGCTGAGCGTCTGCCGCTGGGCGAAAACCGCTGGCCTCGGAGGGCCGGGCCGATGACGCGCAAAAACGGCCTGAAAGCGAGGACTGACTGCACGCGGGGGGGGGGAAAAAAAAAAAAAAAAAAAAAAACACGGAGTAAGAGCGAGAGTCGCGTCGAAGAAAGGAACTGCGAGGGTCGCTTGGTCCATTGTTTTTTCTCCCATTCTTCCGACTACGTTCTACCTCCGGGAGCTCGATGCGCGCCTTCCTTCCTACGATTTCAATAACGCTGTCGACGCTCGCGCGCCTATCTACGCGCCTACGCACCCACTGTTTCTCGATAAAGAGGAAAAAAGGGTTGGGGTCGGGGGCCTCGACGGCGGAGGTGGCGGCGGCGGCGGTATACGAGATAAGGGGAGGACGGGATGCTCCCTGAAATCGGCGGAGGAGAGCTTGAGCCGGACCGGCGAAATTTTATTCCACTACGGAGGGAGAAAAATTTCCTTCTTTCATCAAAATCACGTGCGCGAATACTTTGCCGTGGAAAGTTTTCCCGAAAGTCGAGATCCCTCACGGATACACCCTGGGAATTTCTTTCACCTTCCTTGCCCGCCCCCTTATTATTGCCAAAGATTAAACGAGGAGTTCTGGAATTTTTTAATACGATCCTTATTTTTCTATATACGCGCCACACCTTCCACGGACTTTTCTCGAATTTTCATTCGTAGCTGAGAGTTGGGCTCCGCTGCCAAGAGCATCGGCTTCATACTCGATCGAGCCAATATTAATATTAACTTGCATAAGCTTTATATGAACGGGTAATAGGCCATGTGGATATTATCAGCTGGAAACAGTTACCATTGGTTATATGTAATGGAATGGCATTTGACGTGTAATTGTAACGTGAAATTGAAGCCAATAATGATCTGGGAAATGCGAAATACCGCCACGACGTTTCGGATGCTGCAGAGAATGACTCGTTACACGTGCCCAAAGTGCACGAGTCGCGGGAGAGAAAGCACGGATCCGGCCTGGGAATAAAAGCCCGCCAATCGATTCATCACGCGAAGAATCGTCGATTATTCGGCAACGAGACAGAATATGCGAAATATTTATAAGGCTCGTAGCTCACGCCCATAGGCTGTCTCTCGGGATACATCGTCGCGAAGCTCGAGTTTCGCGCGCCAACGTAGATGAGACTCCGCAAAGTGCCGTCTATCACCTCGGAGGCCATTATTGTCTCTCCATTCTCTAAACCAACCAACCGACCTCCCCCCTCCCTCACCCTACCCCCTTCACTTCACGCCCTTCCTCCCACCTACCCATCAAGCCGGTTACCCAGCCGGGGGAGGGACGGTTTCGTCAGCGGCCTACGCCTACCACCGCCTTCGCGACTGTCCCTAGAAAAGCCCGCCGAGATAATGCCGAGATTCCTTCGACCCCGCCCGCGTGCACCCCCGACCCCTTGCAATCGCCCTGCTTTGTCATGCTTTCTCGTGCTTTGTCGTGCTTTGTCGTGCTTTGTCGTGCTTTGTCGTGCTTTGTCGTGCTTTGTCGTGCTTTGTCGTGCTTTGTCGTGCTTTGTCGTGCTTTGTCGTGCTTTGTCGTGCTTTGTCGTGCTTTGTCGTGCTTTGTCGTGCTTTGTCGTGCTTTGTCGTGCTTTGTCGTGCTTTGTCGTGCTTTGTCGTGCTTTGTCGTGCTTTGTCGTGCTTTGTCGTGCTTTGTCGTGCTTTGTCGTGCTTTGTCGTGCTTTGTCGTGCTTTGTCGTGCTTTGTCGTGCTTTGTCGTGCTTTGTCGTGCTTTGTCGTGCTTTGTCGTGCTTTGTCGTGCTTTGTCGTGCTTTGTCGTGCTTTGTCGTGCTTTGTCGTGCTTTGTCGTGCTTTGTCGTGCTTTGTCGTGCTTTGTCGTGCTTTGTCGTGCTTTGTCGTGCTTTGTCGTGCTTTGTCGTGCTTTGTCGTGCTTTGTCGTGCTTTGTCGTGCTTTGTCGTGCTTTGTCGTGCTTTGTCGTGCTTTGTCGTGCTTTGTCGTGCTTTGTCGTGCTTTGTCGTGCTTTGTCGTGCTTTGTCGTGCTTTGTCGTGCTTTGTCGTGCTTTGTCGTGCTTTGTCGTGCTTTGTCGTGCTTTGTCGTGCTTTGTCGTGCTTTGTCGTGCTTTGTCGTGCTTTGTCGTGCTTTGTCGTGCTTTGTCGTGCTTTGTCGTGCTTTGTCGTGCTTTGTCGTGCTTTGTCGTGCTTTGTCGTGCTTTGTCGTGCTTTGTCGTGCTTTGTCGTGCTTTGTCGTGCTTTGTCGTGCTTTGTCGTGCTTTGTCGTGCTTTGTCGTGCTTTGGCGTGCTTTGGCGTGCTTCGACGTGCTTTGTCGTGCTTCGACGTGCTTTGTCGTGTTCTGTCGTCCGAGCTGCTCGTGGCACTTCGTTCGGCGAAGGAGCGACGATGGGCAGACGTCGAGAACGCGTAGACGAGCAAACTCGGCTAATTTCGAGCAGAAAAAGGAAAATGCAAGTGTAGTGTCAATTGACATTCTCCTTACTGTACCAAATAAAACACTTTCCTCTTGGCTCTTTATCGCCTGTCTGCATATTTATATGTTTTTTCTCTTTCTTTTTTTAAACTTCAAACCAAAAACTATCTTCCTTGTTGTATACTCGCAAATATCTCCTTATATTGTTAAATTCTCCTCCAAAGAGAGGGTAAACATTAGTGATTAGTATCCGAATTTCGATGGGAAAACGCCTTTTTTATTAGGTGACTTTGAATAAGGCAACGTATTAATTTTTGTATAACGTCATACGTTTTACAATAATTTATACTGTTTTCATTGTTTTTTTTTTCTTTTAACTGAACGACATGCTGCGTTTTAAAGTTTTAGGTTGCAAAAATAAAGAATATAAAAGCTTAAAGGGAATATTTTGCTGGAACTTAAAACTTCTTGAAATCTTTGAATATAAAGTTGTCGACTGTCAATTTTAAAAAGATCTTTCATATGGAAAATTCATTTATACAAAATTTGCTTGCACATCTATCTATAAAGATTTTTGGCATTTTATAACTTTATCATGACGTACATGCGTAATCATTAAGATAATTATCATCTGGTTGTTAAATCCGAATTTTATTTACTCATCGTAATACGCAAGTTTCCGGCATCGCAAGATTATTAATAAATGCTAGATAAACAATATGTTTTAGCATAAATGTGATGAGAGTCGGGCAAGAAACTTAATACGATAAAATAAAGGTAGGACGGCTTATTAATTATGCGAGCAAACCAAGTGTAAACGTGCGAAAAGGATAGAGCTTTGCCTCGATAAATTCCCCGAGCATGACAAATAAAAACGAGCGCATGTATCACCTTAGGCTGGTAAGTTTTGTAGTCGCTAACAACGCGAAACCAATCGGAAATTTTTATTTCTTAGTCGCACATACCGTCTGCTCGCAACACCCAATTATGTCACAGCGTCATTGGGTCGGACTGCGGTGTCTGCATAAAAACCACGGCGAGGCTTTTGTCACGTCTGCACCACATCCCGACCCCATTACACGCGTTACGACGTATATGAAACATCATGGCCGGCAATCGGAGATAATTAATAGCTGATAAGGATGTTACGCTTGCTTTGAGCACAAGAAAAGATGTCGACCACCCCATACGCGGGAACGAGGCGCGCACGCCCCATACGCTCCATTTCCCTTTCCCCTCGTCAGTCCGTTCTACGATACCACGGACCGATATCGAGGCGCGAATACCCACTCACACGCTTGCACATGCTTTTTTCTACATTCGCGTACGTAAGCACTTCTGTGCGTGAATAACATACGTATAAATATGTGCACAGTTTGTGCGAGTGTCGTGTGAGTGTACGTGTAAATATATATATATATATATATATATATGCATTGGATTCGCAGGTCAGTGAGTTGTCGCGTCGCGTCCCATCAGCGGCTCTCCACTTTATCGGCCTCGTCAATCTATCCTCATCAGCTTCGAAAGCTGACCTCCTGCTTGCTCTCGGGTTACTCGCTCGCACACCGACACGCGCTCCTGCCTTATTTTCTAACCCTCCGATGCAGGTTCTTTTTCGAGCTTTCGCTCTTTCCCCACACGACCACCAACTATCATATGAACAAGAGAGACGGAGAGACAGAGAGACAGAGAGACAGAGAGACAGAGAGAGAGACAAGCACAAAAGGGGTGGGGTGCGGAAAGGCTAGATAACATCGCCACATTGTACGCAAACTTTGGTTTTAGATATATTATACAAGGAAGACGTTCGATTGTATCGCGCGAGTTCGCTCGATGTGCACACACATGTGTTGGCGCGCGCGCACGCGCTAGGTCTAACGTTTGCCAGGCCTTTTTCTCCAAACTGATCGACCGTGCACTCGTGCACGCTTATTTAGCCTATTATTATATTGTACCCCAGGCACATTGTCTTGGGTGCCCCGTTATATATACGCTTATCTCGGTTAGATTGTCACCGTCTCCTTCGTCGTTCCAATTCACATAAAAGCCTCGGCTCACATTTTGCGTGAAAAATACTCCTGGCCAATTATATAAATACCGAAAGTTCAATTTCAACGGACTAACGTGCTAAATAAAAGGCATTTATCGCCGGGCAAGAGGCTTACGCGTACGCGGGCCAATCGATAAGTCCTCGGCCAATTAGAAAATCCAGTGTATCGGCCTGCGTAAGCTACACTGATTAAACACACAAACAATGGCCCATTGCGTGGTCAATTAGCTTTCGTATAAAGTCGTGGATCAGCGGACTGTGGTGGCCCGATAATCGGAATCCCCGTACTTTTGGCTTGTCGTCGCGCTCGGCTGCGTTCGCCACCGATACGAGCGAAAAGTCGAAAATGCTGAAAGTCGAGGGCGAAGGACAAGCCAAACGCTCTCACGCAGCCGATAAAGAACGCAATTGGCTAGTAGCTAGTAGCGCAGGCGGATACCGAGGATGTTGGATTATGATGAGGAGAACGAGGAGGAGGAGGAGGAGGAGGTGGAGGAGAAGGAGGAGGAGGAGAAGGAGGAGGAGGAGGAGGGACCGGAGAAAAACGCCCGATTCGAGTGGGCGAACGCATCGATATGCGTTCCAGGCGAAGAGGTGGGGGGTGGGCGCGCGAATTATGGCCGACATGTCATGTACAAGCGGTCACGGCTAGACCACGAATCCGATTCCCGTCAACGGCGTGGGGGTGCGTAATCGTTTGTTGTTGCTTTAAACGGATGCTTTAAGAGTTTCCGAGTGACGGGAATTTGAGCGTAACTGGTGGCCACGGAGCCCCGTCGAGCCGCCTCTCTTCTCATCCTCAACACCCGACACTCGCCCCTCACCGCCCTCTCCCGCCGCCACTCATCCCTCCGTCCCTCCTTTCATCCCGAGGCACTCGCGGATGCGGACAAGCGCGCGAGCGTTTATCAGTCGCGCGGCCGATTCGCCCGCTCAATCGGCTTTGAGTCCGCCTACGCGCTTTGTGCATAACTCCGCAGCCATCATTTTACCTCGGATTACTTCTTCTCGGCTGTGCTCTTTGTTCGCTTGTTAGTTGCATGATTTTTTTCGCGGCTCCGAGGCCTTTTTTTTATGTTTTTTTTTTTTTTGGTTTTTTGTTTTTTTGTTTCATTTCGTTATTTCCCCGCTTTCGTGCGATTGATCCACAGATTTCGCCTGTACTCTTTGTTTGTTATTTTCCATTTGCGGGGATCTTTTGCCAGTCGCTGATGTATGAAAAGTGATTCGGAAAAAGGATACGCCGCTGTTAATGAAATATCTTTTTTTTTTCCTCCTGTTTGTCCCCCCTGCCGGACTGCCGAACTAGCCGATGTCATCGCCGGGGACAGGGTGAGTCTGCGATCCTCATAACGTCGCTCGAATCGTATTTCTGCGATCCTGCCACGGCAAAGACTCCGCTATTTCGTCCATATTAAGAGATATCGCGAGGTCCTCGCTGCGTTGCCTCCACTCCGACATGGATAAGAGGAGTGGTGTGGCCGTAGGTTTAGGGATCCGTTGGAAATGGCCGATCGATTGAAAGGAACTAGCCCCGATGGTATTATTTTTCCTCCGAATTCGCGTTTACGTAGTGTAGGGCTTGTGGTTGCGCAGGCGCGTCAGCGGCAATCCGTTTTCTCGACTTACCGTTTGCGGTTGACGTTGCGCTGACGGGTACTCGAGCGGCTTGAAAGTAGCGAGCGCTCGGGTACTTTTAAGATCGAATTACACGCGGCCACGACAAAAGTCATGCATGCATAATTGTGAATTCGTCGAATTCTCCCCCATCGATTATTCTTTTATGGGCACGACAGGCGCCGTGGAAACCTGCCGTCGGCGAACTGTCGCCTGACCTAATAAACAGCAATACCATTTGATTACTGTCAACGGTTAAGATTCTTTTTTCTTCTTTTTCTTTTTTCATTCTTCTTCTTTCTTTCACTTATTCATTTATTTTTGCTGATACTTATATTTCTTGTGCCTTTTTTCTTGTTGACGTAGAATACGCGCGTACGCAACTTTGTAATTTATGACTCGTGCGTACGGAAAATAACGTGTAAAAAGATATACTTAATCTACTGTGAAAAGTAATTGCGGAGGACAGACTTTCCACTATACGCAACGAATGATAAATGCAAATGTTAAATGTTCAGATTCACGATTTTTGGAAGTGAAAAATGTCTACGCAATTGCTATATATTTGACAATTACAAGTATTACAAAGACATAATTTTTTCTCAATATTACAGAGACTTCGGCTACTAACGTACTCGAATTGCCAACAATTGAAGTTAATAATAATATTAATATGTAAAAATTATATATAAAAATATAATAATATAAAAATATATAATAATATTGCCCTTTACGAGCCCTCTACGTTGTAATATTAATAAGGTAGCGCAGAATTATTACTTGAGCGGTTAAATGTTAAAATATACGAATTTCAATCGAGTCTGAGCTTTAATAATGTTCAAATGCATCTTAATTGCCGATCGAAGGTAGGTTGCGCGTTAATTTGAGAACGTCAATAAAGTACATCCGATTATTCTCGGTGTATTTTGGATCGATACAAAAGCCTTGCCTCTTTGTTTTTCATTGTTTCGTCGGCTTCTCTCCCGTACAACAGATGCGGAAACGTAGTAGCGGTTCACGTGCGAGTGAAATCGTCGAAGGGGAGCTGAGGAGAAAAATGACTTCCTTCGACGTTAGTTCGTGCTTTTTCCGTTCCCTTAACCGAGCGTCGCGTGTCCCGGCTACAAGTACATGGATCTACGAGAGTATGCGCGCAAAGCCCTTGAACAGGTGCCGCTTAACGAGCAGTGAAATCAGAGTTCGATGTGGGGAGGCGAGAGTTCGCTTCGATTATCCACCGTATCTTCATCGTCAAACGGGTTTTTCAACGCCCCCATGCATATATCTGCTTTTTATTGCACGCTTGATTTTAGATATTTTATAAAAGGAAAGGTCTTTGAGTCGTTATTACCTATCGTCTTTTAAGGATTAAGGACGGGAGGCCGTAGACGATCGACTTTAAAATTTCTCAACTTTCGAGCTATCTGCGATTTAAGCCAGCTCGCTCGTTAAGCATCTATATTTTACTTACATATTACGAGAATTTAATTTGATTTATGTAAAACATTTTATTTTTCACTCTCATAATTTGCATTCGTGTTTTTCGACATTATAAGAATTCTCGCCTACAGGCATTTCCACGCTTTATAAATTTATCATTTAATAACAATTCAAGATTATCGAAATACTCAAATCCGTGGATGAAATATTTATTAATTATGTATCTCTCTCCCTCTCTATATATGTATAATTTTTATTTTTTATCGCACCCAGTGTTTGATCATTTATTCTACAATATATATTTATCTAGAAATTGCTGAATACGTACACACAGATACACACACGCGCGCGCGCGCGCACACACACACATACACACACAAAATCTATATACCCTTACTATTAGCCTCAATATTAAACTGCCGGAATATTTATCAGGTTACATAAATTTTGCCGTACCTATATTTTTACAATAAGATAAGAAGAGGAAGCAACGGAAGTGGCGTCCCAAAAATAATATTTCAGTGCTGCGATTTTTCATTGGCTCGCCACCGCGTATGCAGCACAGAATCCTTATACAACAAAAATACAAGCGCAATTTGCTTTAATAATACCAGCTCGGTTAATGCAGTGTCGGACTCGGAGAGCCAAAAGCTTACGCTGCCAAAAAGCATATAAGAATTACAAGGCACCCGTGACACTCAAGCAGAAGAGGAAACAGCCCCGAGAGAACGAGAAAGCCGCGTCGAGGGTCGAGCAGCGTCATCCGCACAACGTCCCGCAATAATAGCGAAATCTCGGCCTCGTCGTGCGATTCCCACCTATAATACCTGGGGCGCGACGCCGGCCTCCCGCTATTTTCTTAATCTCGAGAGCCCGAGCCTGGGTTTGCGCCCTCCTGAAACAAATGAAACCGAGTGCAAACAACGGGGGAGCAGCCCATGGCTCCAGGGTCCACATGTTGTTAGTCTCCGTGAACGTCTTTCCGTTCGCGATTTGTGAAGCCATTTGCAATTGCGCGTACTACCGGTGTCCGAGTGAACGCTTCTCATTCGAATTTCAAACTAGGAAATGAAAGTGATCGGGTTATACGAATGAGCCACTAGTTCGAGAAATCCGTAATACTCCCGTAGATGGATAATAAAATTTTATGCTTCATACTATTAGAATTTATATTATCACAGGATATGTGTATACGCATCTATATATACGTAACAATTATTATAAATATTATAGTAATGATAATCGCCTAACATTCGTCATTTATAATGCTTGCTGTTTGCGATTTATACACAATAATATTCCGGCGTTAACACGGAATTCTAAATGTACCGCGCGAGCCTACTTTGTCACATCGTTTAATTAATGAAAATATCAATTATTACAATAAAGTTGGGTATAATGATAAAATTTGCCCACGGTTCTACGACCAATTGACATCGAAATCCATTCTCATTCAACAACTTCCCTTTATTCTTGATAAAGTTTCGCGGCCACTCGCGTCATGTGGCATTTCACGCTGTGATTCCCAAGGGAACAATCGCGGGCGAAAAAATCCTTACCGCTGCGGTATTCTGCTCGAGATGCTTGTGCAGACTTTAGTTTTGTATTACAAATAATGAAACAATGCTGGCTGGATGGAATAATCGCCCGTTGCACCATTTTTTTCAACGTGCACATGCGATGCACAGGTGCTACTAAAATGCTGCTAGAGTGAAAGGCGTATCGTTATTGTCGAGATTTTCGCGAGTGCGATACTGACCAATTCACCCAAATTAAAAAGCACTTCACATTATAGTAATAATAAGTTTGCGCTTTTTCTTTTTCTTTCGTTTTTTTTTTTTTTTTTTTTTTTTCAGTGAAAATACAACGTTCTGGCATACGTACTTGATTCGATGAAATTTCCAATTGACGGATACCTAAAAGTCTTTATCATTTACGAATTCTAAAGATTAATTTGCAATATTACGAAATTGCAGATAATTATTGAGTCAAAACGGCTTTTAATTCAGAAAAAAATCTTAATTATTTAATTATAAATTCCACTTTATGAGAGGCCAATAAATTCGTATTTATTGATTTATACCGTCACTGTCCTCGTGCTAAAATATATAAAAGTCAAATTATTATTGGCAAAAATTGCAGTAAAATAGAAAATAATCGTTGATTTGCTATTCGTGAAAATATTACAAAGTCTTAATAGAATAATAGAATTGTCGATGATATATTACGTTAGGTCGTCTTTATCTTGTAATATTTCAACATTTTTTTTCTCCCTTACGTAATTTTACGTAAAGTTCTCAAGACTCTGAAATATAAAGTATTTTCAAATTTATGGGGCAAACATTCTCAATACATATACATATTTATAATGAAAAATAGTCATAAAATTATAATATTAATCATTAATTATTTGACGGAAATTTCTGCAGATTAATTTATCAGCTTATATATCTTATATATCTTTATTAGCAGCCAATGGAACTAGAAGTAAATTACTTATTCACGATTATTATTTACAGTTGAAATAACAATGAGCAGCTAAAGTTATGAATATTAATTATGTAATTTGAAAACATACCGAGATATTTATCCTTTAATATTATTTAAATATAAATGCGATGAGCGATTACGGTATAATATAATGAAACTATCTAAGAGATAGATATATTCGAGATAAATATAAGAATAAATAAATAAGTGAAAAATTAAGGAATAAAAAAAAAAATAAATGAAAAAAATTATGAAATTCAATAGAACGATGTACAGGAAGTAAACTTCCAAGAGCATTAATAATTTATAATCATTCGTAAAAGTGAACGATAGATATTGCTATCGTTATTTGGAATATCCGGCCTTCTCACATTTCAACACGCAGAACATCCGTTTCTATGGAATATGTGCATCGCTTTCTATTTTATGTCTCAAATACTTAGCGCACCTTACATAACATTCCCATTCGTGTATGATATTTGTTTAATAAGTCATTGTGCGTGGCCAAGTTGTCAGTTTTCAGTAGATAATCTTGAAGAATGCATGCGCTACCAAGAATAATTATTATTCCATAATAATAACTGACGTATATTCAATTTCACAAACATGTGGAAAATAAAAGAAGGAATTTCTGATTTCAATCAGCACTTAGCTATGCTTAACAAAGTACAGAATTAATCCGTCGAAGAGAAAGTCTAGAAATTCACACGGGTTTCAATTACCACTTTTCAGATGGACAAACAAAAGGAAGTGCTAGTAACGCTTCTTGCAAAATTACATTAAAAGCTTGTTCGGGGCTTAAGAGAACTATTAGCTAAACACATTTATCCCATTTGTTTCACAGTTCCATGCAAATTTCATGAAGAATTTAATCTTTAGCTGTCAACGACTAATACGGCATTTATTCAATAGGGACCATTAAAAGGAGCAAAATTTTAAATTAACATTAGCCTCAAAGTACAATAAATGCACAAGCAGGGACTTTCCACCTCCTCCGTTTCGTAAAAATATCATCTCATCCAAAACGACAGAATAATAGACGAGACGCGATAAGTACGCGTCGAATATAAACAAAACATCATTTTAATTTCTTTCGTTTAAATTGTAATAATTATAAAAAATAAGAAAATAGTCTAAATAGCCTCCATGTAACTATTATATACCCTCAATAAAACGAATAAACAACTATTTTCTTCGAATTATCAAACAACTTCAAGGGAAAATAGGCCGCCAATTTATCCACATTCTCCACCCTCCACCCCCACACCCTCCCGCCTCCCCCACCATCACCCCGTTATATTACAAATATATCGCGAGACGAGCGAAAAATCCATCTCCGTGCTGCTAAAATAAGAATAGACGGGCAACGACCACGTGAGCCACGCTGCGCCTTGTTTTCGGAAACGAAACTTTCGCCCCCGCGTTTTCAATTCAGCGGCTTCACAGTCCTCGTACCATCCCTCGCGATCTTCCGCGGCTACGGCTGCAGTCCTCCCTATTGGCCGGCAGCCGGTGCCGCTCGGCCCCTCTGCGAAAATTCTCCCCCTCGGTAACCTCCCCCTCCCGCACCACCTCAATCCACCCCGTCTTCATCATCGAGCTCACCTCGCCCCTGCCGACCGGCTCACCGCCGCACCCCGACCAGACGGCGAACCTTCTACACCCGGGATATTAATTTTTCCGGAAGTTGCATTCCCTTCGCTGTACACGCGACTTGGAGCCACATTTTTTCCCTTCGACTTTGTCCTTCGGTCTCTGCGCCGTAGCGTCGACGATGCTTCTTTTTACCTCAACCGCTGCGACTTCCTTTCCCATTTGACGTGGCTCGCTCTCCTTGTCTCTCTCTCTCTCTCTCTCTCTCTCTCTCTCTCTCTCTCTCTCACACACACACACACAGAGAGAGAGAGAGAGAGAGAGAGAAAGATACATACACACAACGAACATCTATAGACCAGCCTGCATGGTTTTTTTATACGCGAAGCCATAAAACACAAGTGGACGAGGTCCTTATTAACAAAGTCGTTGTTCGATTACTGCAGCCGCGCGCGTCGTTTGTCTCTTGATCGTCACTTTATCCCCTACTTTCCTTTGAGCACTATCTCCTTCAAAGTTAATTCGTAAACGCTGCCAAAGTAGCAAAAATGTTGAATCGATGTTGCCACGGGGAAGGGGAAAATTCGCAAACATTATTTGTTACTTCGGCTCTTGAATTTTAAGTAAAAACGATACGCTCTTGTACGTGCAATTCCTACAAAGCCAAACAACGAATAACAATTTTAAAAGAAAATTCTTTTTCATTAAAGCGATTAATTTTCACGCCCATCCGTCGAGTCCACCGCGGTTGGCTACTCTTTACTCAACAGCGGCTTAATTCCTACTGCTAATGAAATATTAATTAAACTCGTTAGGATCATTATGGACAGTTTTAATGCCAAGGTCAATCGCTAACGTTTACCGAAACTTCATGCATTCATTGGCTATGTAAAATGTTATATATTCCAGCTGAAAATTCGTGTCCATCCAATTATAAGGTAAATTGATCGGTACGCCTCGTCCTGTAAACATAATGGATAAATAATCTTGAGACCCTTAACACACGTCTTACATTATCAACAATAATCAGGAGTTTGCATAACGAGCGCTCGGCACTCTTGCCAATCCATTCGATCGAATGATTAATCCGAGGCGCGACGCGTCGAATGCGCAAAACCCGCCATGTGCGTCGTGGCGAAGTGATGAGGGGACGGGGAAAGAAGGGGATGGACGCGGCTGCTCGGCAAGGCCCAGTCTCGACTAAAAAAAAATGGCGATGAAGGATATGGGGAGGGGGGAGAGGGAGCGGACGCATGCGCGTGAATCGGGGAGAGAGAAAAAGGTCAAAGGGCCGAGTCGTCAAGTCGTAGCAGGAAAGTTTGAGCGGAAGTTGCCGGGGCGGTGGTCGGGCGAAAGTTCGTAAGCGGGAAGCTCTTCTGCGGCGACGGCGGCGGCGGCGGTGGCAGTGGCAGCCGACCAAAGCGGAAACGCGTTATATGGATCGAATGGTCGTCGCGGTGCCGATTTAATTGCTTCACGCGCAGGTGTACGTATACCCCGGCAGATTTAATTATGCCGCTCGATTGGCCCGCGCCCCGCGTCCACTCGACGCCCTTGCGCCTCCGTGGCTATATTGACAGCTTTGATGTTACCAGCGACGGCGGTACACTCCGCCTAACGGTCAGTAGATAAAAAAACACAGAGAGAGAGAGAGAGAGAGAGCGATACTGATTTTACGAGGCTCGCACAGACAATCGGTATGGGCAAGAGGTAGAGGATCGTCGTCCTCGGGCATTAAACAGTACTTCGCAGACCTTGCTTCACATTTATTGGGACAGAACATGGTTCGAATGAAAAATTGTCAATCGATAAGGATGAAATGCACCAGCGAATAGCGCATTATGCGTCTAGAATTGCACGTAGATGTGTGAAAAAAACTGTGAAGATATCCCTCGGGGAGCGCCATCTTTATTTAAACGTAGTCGGCCAGACTTCCGTAATCATTGGACGAGCATAATGCGCGCGAAGTACGCCACATAGCAGCGCACCGGGACACTCCGAGGAATTTCGTCCAAGTCGGAGTTACAGGGCGCCGGTAGCGCAAAACTGCTGCCGAAGATCGCTGAATTCGCGGAGAGGAATCGCAAAAATCCTCGATCTGACCCAGGCGACACCCAGCTGAAACGCGTATAATTATATTGTCGCGATGCTGCGTAACCTTAGGAGGAGTGACGGTGGGCGCTGGCGCGACGATCGAAGACCGAAGCGAGAGGAATATCGTCGGGCCGTCGACTCCCGGATCAGTCGCCGAGATTGTCGCCATGGAAATGAGGAAGCCGGCATAGCCGTAGCATCTCGTGTGCCTCGCACTACAGAGGACCTCGGCTCTTCTCGGCACCCCACACCACCCCAGCACTCGCCCCACCCCACCCCGCCGCAATTCCTCGAGCCTCGGCGTCGGCGCCATTCCGTTTTCTCGCTGCGGTTCGACTTGGTAGCGGAGCCCGAGCTCCGAGGCTCTCGCGCTTCTTCGAAAGAGGACGAGCGCCAAGTTGCGAGGCGAGGAGAACCGCGGCGGTCCTCTCGCCACGACGTGATATTAAATTTCTGGAATTTTGCGGCGAACCGGGTCGCTAGGGACAGTGTTTCGTGCTCGCGGGCTTTCGTCCCCGGCCACGGAAAATGTTATTTATTACCGCGGAAGAGCCATTTCTTTGGGATGTGCCTTGGGGTGCTTTCTTTGGAGAGAGCTAATACAGTTAAACAAACGACCCTTGCCATTCCCTTTCATTATTACTTATTGCAATTAAGGAGTCGGTTATTTAACATTGCATTTCTATGTGCTTACGTTTTATTACATTAGGCGTGCGCTATCTTGTTTAACAATTTCAAATATAAATTTGCCTGTTGTTGGAGCTTGTTGTATGTGCGTTATTTTATGCAAATACAAACGTAAGCTCGCTTTCCCTCCATGGCGTTAAGAAGCGAACGGAAAAGTTCCGAAAGTGTTTAAGGCGCATTGTCTTAACAAATTTTCAGATGCTTGTCGACTGACTTTTTAGTAAATAATCGTCTATTTGTTTACATTTTATTTTTGTCTTAATTTTTTCGTTCAAATTATCTAAAAGCAACGACTCTCGATCTTCTTTAGATGCGGATTAGTGATAGTTAGAGTCCAAGCTAAAAATAAATGCACGAATAAAGAAGGAAATTAATCGAAGCTGTTGATAAATATTATAGTGTTGGATTGAGTGAGAAAGTAAATATGGCAAGGTAGAGACAAAGACATTGATTAATTTGTTCAGAATCATTTCTTTTTTTTTTTTTTTTTTATTATACACCTAAGTTAACATTCATATACAGCATTTACAAGAAGAAAAGTAAAGGAGAGCGAATATTGCGATACATCGTGTACTTATTTTTCATTCTTTATCCAGTTTAATCTACCTTCTCTCCTCTTCACTTCTCTTATACCCCTCCCCGCCCCTCCTCCTCCTCCTCCTCCTCCTCCTCCTCCTCCTCCTCCTCCTCCTCCTCCTCCTCCTCCTCCTCCTCCTCCTCCTCCTCCTCCTCCTCCTCCTCCTCCTCCTCCTCCTCCTCCTCCTCCTCCTCCTCCTCCTCCTCCTCCTCCTCCTCCTCCTCCTCCTCCTCCTCCTCCTCCTCCTCCTCCTCCTCCTCCTCCTCCTCCTCCTCCTCCTCCTCCTCCTCCTCCTCCTCCTCCTCCTCCTCCTCCTCCTCCTCCTCCTCCTCCTCCTCCTCCTCCTCCTCCTCCTCCTCCTCCTCCTCCTCCTCCTCCTCCTCCTCCTCCTCCTCCTCCTCCTCCTCCTCCTCCTCCTCCTCCTCCTCCTCCTCCTCCTCCTCCTCCTCCTCC
Organism: Ceratosolen solmsi marchali; assembly: GCF_000503995.2. NCBI lineage: Eukaryota > Metazoa > Arthropoda > Insecta > Hymenoptera > Agaonidae > Ceratosolen > Ceratosolen solmsi. Next base: position 561,129 of record NW_011948429.1, on the reverse strand, counting down.
TCCTCCTCCTCCTCCTCCTCCTCCTCCTCCTCCTCCTCCTCCTCCTCCTCCTCCTCCTCCTCCTCCTCCTCCTCCTCCTCCTCCTCCTCCTCCTCCTCCTCCTCCTCCTCCTCCTCCTCCTCCTCCTCCTCCTCCTCCTCCTCCTCCTCCTCCTCCTCCTCCTCCTCCTCCTCCTCCTCCTCCTCCTCCTCCTCCTCCTCCTCCTCCTCCTCCTCCTCCTCCTCCTCCTCCTCCTCCTCCTCCTCCTCCTCCTCCTCCTCCTCCTCCTCCTCCTCCTCCTCCTCCTCCTCCTCCTCCTCCTCCTCCTCCTCCTCCTCCTCCTCCTCCTCCTCCTCCTCCTCCTCCTCCTCCTCCTCCTCCTCCTCCTCCTCCTCCTCCTCCTCCTCCTCCTCCTCCTCCTCCTCCTCCTCCTCCTCCTCCTCCTCCTCCTCCTCCTCCTCCTCCTCCTCCTCCTCCTCCTCCTCCTCCTCCTCCTCCTCCTCCTCCTCCTCCTCCTCCTCCTCCTCCTCCTCCTCCTCCTCCTCCTCCTCCTCCTCCTCCTCCTCCTCCTCCTCCTCCTCCTCCTCCTCCTCCTCCTCCTCCTCCTCCTCCTCCTCCTCCTCCTCCTCCTCCTCCTCCTCCTCCTCCTCCTCCTCCTCCTCCTCCTCCTCCTCCTCCTCCTCCTCCTCCTCCTCCTCCTCCTCCTCCTCCTCCTCCTCCTCCTCCTCCTCCTCCTCCTCCTCCTCCTCCTCCTCCTCCTCCTCCTCCTCCTCCTCCTCCTCCTCCTCCTCCTCCTCCTCCTCCTCCTCCTCCTCCACCCCCACGCCCCTCCCCCGGTCCCTTACGCCAATCCACCAATTTGCCACACCGTTTGGTCAATTTCCCCTCCCTTCATTATCACGCTCCCTCACGCTTTCTCTCTGCCTAATTCCCAGCACACACGCGTGCACCCCTCCCCTTCGCCCCGGTTCTTTATTTTTCTATCCGTCTGTCTGTCTTTCTGTCTGCCTTTTACACGCGTGCGAACACACACACATTCTTCTCTCTCTCTCTCTCTCTCTCTCTCTCTCTCACACACACACACACACACACACACACACACATACACACTCTCCCTGTCTCTTCTCTTCTCTCAACGTCCCACGCTGTCCCATGTAATAATACTTTGCGGGCTGAGACGGCGGTGATCGGCAAAGCCCCGGACAGCAACACACGTTGCCTCGACACTCAAGGGAAGGCGAGTATGTATCTTTCCTCGAAGTTGGTCGGCACCTGGTAGTCGCTAGTGTAGGTCGCGTAGCCGGCGTTCGTGGGGGACGTCGGGCGGGCCTGATTATCGTGCTGGTACTGTAGCTGCGCCAGCGGTTTGATGTCGACTTTAGGGGCAACGAGCTTCTGGGGCTTGGCATCGACGGCCGTGACGCTGAGTCCGGATACGGGCACCGATTGTAGACTACCGGGCGTCACCTCGAGTTTCTGCAGTGGTGCGTAAGCGTAGATGGGTCCGCGAAGCGGCTCCACGTTCTCCGCCCGGATCTTGGCGAAGTAGCGCATGGCTTCGAGGTCCTGGCGGCTCACGTAGCGAACGCGCTGGAGTCGTCCGTCCGGAAGCGCCACGAAGTACTGGCCGCGCTCCTGAGGCTGCTGGGCCCAACGGGCCTGGCCGTTGGCCTCGATGTCATCGAACTCGTTCCCGGAGTCGAGCGACTCCGGCTAATAATACCAGGAATTAACGAACCGTGTGGCTGCGAGTTAGTTGGTAACGTGGGTGCGGACAGGATTTGAATGAGAAAGGACGAGATAATACGTACCTCGGAGTCGGGAAGTCCAACGACGGTAGTGGCTTCGTCGAACTCGGTCGAGTCGGGGAATTCCGTGGTGGAGTACTCCGGGGCGCCGTACTGGGCCTGAGGTGCGTTGTAGTGTTCCTGAGGCCTCGGGGCACGTGCCTGCGTCTGCCTCTCGAATCCGTTCAAACGCTGACTCGCGAAGCTCTGGGCCTGCTGTCTCTGGGGCAGCAACGAGCTCTTCGCCTGAGGCGGTACATACTGATTGCCGCTGGCCTCGGGTTCGCCTCGTGGCAGGCCGTAAGCGGTGCTCGTCTGGTGCTGGCGCTGCTGGGGCTGGGGCAGATTGAAAGCCGGGCCGTCGGGCTTCCAGCCACTGGCTGGATAGGGCGCCGGTGCCGCGGTCGACGTCTGCTGCTCCTGCCGGGCGAAGAAATAACGCTGTCCCTGGGAGCGCTGCTGGGCCTGAAGGGGCGGCTCGGCCATTACCACGGCGGCAAGGAGAAACAGACTCGCGAATACCTGCACTCGACGAAATAGAGACTTAGCTAACCGATGCCTACTGCGTTTCATGAAGATTCGGATGGCAAACGAGGAGGCGGCGGCGAACTTTTAGGAAATCGATGTTCGACACTTTGAATTTCGAATTAGTTGATTTGTCGCGCAAAGGGCTGTATAATGAATGTCGTGGAGCCTCGGTTGGCCCTCTTAATTTCATAAATGGCTGTATTGTCGCGTTAGACTAATAGAGATGAAAGTAAAGAATAGCGTTCGGGACAGAACAGAGGACAGGCGTCAACACGAAAAAGAAAGTACAACAACCGAAGAGGGAAAGTGAAATGTCGATGTGGCGAATGTGGAAACGGTGCGTATTGTAGGTTGGCCGATGTAAGCGCGTCGACTGGTTGTAGATCGGGTAATTATGTCGCGGGACATAGTAGATCTTCCAGACTTATGATCGATGATCCCGAGTATGTAAGAGGATGCGAGCTAACGGGGGAAAAGCTAAGGGAGGCAAGAAAGTGTATGAGGAGGTTAAGACGAGGGAGCACTACTGTACCTTCATTATTGTTGGGTTTGGTGAGTGAGTACACTGTTGTCGAGGCGACTGATTGCCGAAGTGCGCCGTCGTCGGATTATATATACTCGTCGACGGGTGTTCATGTGTTGCATGCTTAATGCATGGCGGTGGGCTCTATGCGGCGTTGACATTGGCCTCGTAAAACGAAAGAGAGAGAGAGAGAGAGAGAGAGAGAGAGAGAGAAAAATCGGCGCGTTAGCTCATCGCCAAAATCTCACCTTCGCTTATAGCCGTGGGGTCGCCATTGGCGGCGCGGCCTTCCCTCCGCACTGGATAATTGAATATTTCGGTGCGCCGCTCACGTGTAAAGCGCCGCCGAGTCTCCTTCATTCATCGGAGTCGACGACGACGATCGGCGATTTTCTTTACCTACGAGCGACTTAAAATTCCGCGTACGCTTGCCGATGCCACCTCGTCCACCAGTATCCTTGTACATTGATGAAAATCAACAATTGCATTGCACGGCTTCTCGTGCATCAGATTTTCAATAGTGCGATTAATTTAGTCATTTTTGCTACGTGCGTGAGTGGAACGAAGGCGAAAAATGAGCAGCCTTGCTGGATAGATTGCTGGAATTATTCAGAGGATTTGTGACATGACATCACTGACATTAGATAGACTTCTTCGAGGCGTTTATTATGCCTGGTGTTATAAAATTAGGCATCGTTGTCAGAGAAATACTAATGGCGACCGCATTTCAAGAAAGTTAAAAATCATTTTTTGGCAAATTGCTATACCGTGGAGTAAATGTCAGCGAGAGAATTTTGCCGATTCGTTTTATTATTTGGAGAATTACGGTGTTACGGTGCTTTTAAATCGGGCCGAAAGACGATTGGAACATTCAATTTCATATGGCCGTCGAAATTACTCTGCGCGATATTTTTGATAATTTCAAGGGAAAAAGAAGGTGCGATTTAACTCGATATCCCATTAAAAACGTTATTACAAATTGATGTTGTTTATCGATGACGATAATCATGATAAACAAGAAAAAACAATAAATGGAATAATGTAAATTTACACGATTCGTAATGACTGTAAGATGAGTATTTGTGAAATTTGAAAATTATAAATGATCGCGTAATCCGAAGGATATGCATTGCATTATAAGAGATATTCAAACGGTTCTGCATGTGACCGATAAGTTGACAAAAAAAACAAAAACAAAAAAAATATTCACAAAATACTTTCACTAATCAATACATTTTCATGCCTCGTCATCCGTGTTATACGAAACGATGACACAATAACGAAGCATTTTTTTATATCATCGATTATCAACGCATAATCATCGTTAGCAATAAATGCTCTTAAAAGATGGCTGAAATCAAAATACACGTGCCAACGACATAAAACAGCAATATAATCAGATCAAGGTAGATATAATAATATTATACCGTTTGCATCCTTCGTATGACTATAGATTCTATTGCAGTTTCATTCTCTCACTCTCTCACTCTATTTATTGGCATTGTTATTCACGACGGCTTTTCAGCCTTTCGTGTACCCTATTACGTATATGCAATTTTGGTTCCGATCGAGAACATATAATAAGCCAGTCATAATCTACACGGAGAGTCTAAGTGAGAGATTTCATTCGTATCGCGTGCTTACCGTATAATGCACTATACCTTGTTTGATAAAAACAACAAATAAAGGGGGAAAAAAAATGAAGAAGAAAATAGCTTTCGCATGATTTAGAATTTAAATTTTCTACAACTCATTAAAGCTGTAATACAGTTTGTTTAAGATGGAACGATAGAAGAATTTTTTTTTTAAACTCTAATATCCAATCCTGCGAAATAAATGTCATTCTATTTTTAAAAGCGTGAAGGAACGCTATTAGCCAATGGTTAGCAACAAACATTTGTTCCAATTGCACACGCCCCTACCCACATAAATTTTTATAATAATAAAAAAGTAAAATTATGAATTATTTACTTTAAACTCTCTCACTCTCTCTCACTCTCTCTCTCTCTCACTCACTCACTCACTCACTCACTCTCTCTCTCTCTCTCTCTCTCTCTCTCTCACTCTCTCTATAATGCTTTGGTTTGTCTCGCTCGCTTGTTTAATTCTTGGCTCGACATTCTAGACTCGATTAGACATCGCAATCACCTCTTTTAAAAATTGCTTTATCGTGAATTTTTAAGATTGGGAAGTAATCGTACAAAGTGCTTTAAATATAAAACATTTTAACTTATATAAATTGAACTCCTAAGATTTCAGATTTTAAAGTACATTTTCTGGTGACATTTATACTATTATCACGTGTAACAAAAAATACATAAAAACGTATAATTTAATTAATACTTTAAAAACTTAGGAAATTTGAAAGAATGTAATATCAAAGTAATCATAAATTTAGATATTATGCATACAGTTGAAATTTTTGCAGTAATTAAAGTTCACTCAATTTTTTAATAATGTTTATTAATTAATAAATGAACTTAGCTTACTTAGCAGTAAAGCCTCGTGGAAGGTTTCATGTCACCTTTCATTAGACGAAAAACATTATATATATTACAAAGAGAGACGGTATACATATAATAGAATTCATTTGCCCGATAAAATAGCAATTACGAATACAATATAATGCACATTTTAATTACAAACGATGTATAAATAAAGATCGATGTCTAATTTGCAATTCATTTTCTAATTAGGCTTAAAATTTTACAGTGATTATAATAACATTATAATGCACAATAAATTTGCACATATGCTGTGATATATGCTTTTCGCCATCTTAATCTCAAACTAACGAATATTGGCTAATTCATCAATTAATTACGAAATACGAAAAATATATTCCATAATGTACGACAGCGGAGCTCTCCATTTACGGAATGTGACCTACGGCATCTAATTAATTAATGTTTTTTTTATACAAAGCTCGGTCGGCATGTGTCGGTGAGGCGAAACAAATGCGATCAAGGACAACTTTGAGGTGATGATCATCATAGAATTTATGATGAAACTCATTGGTCTCTAAATGCGAGCGCAAACGACGCATAACCTTCGCAAAAGCGTAATAAAGGAACGAGAGAAGATTCGCTAAACAAATCCTCTATCTCTTCTTTCGACCGTTCGATTAATTTTTTCCATAATGGCAAACGATTGCGTGAATCGTGAGTTTAGGAACTAATATTAGAAAATATTAGATTATAACGACTAATATTAGATTTATTCAAATGATACTTTAGTGAATATTTCTCCTCGGATTGTAGGAAATGTATCATCGGAAAAAGAAGGCTACAATTCACAGTTTATAGGATAAAAATTGAGATACCTGCTTAGGTTACATTTTATATAATTTTATATAATGGCTACTGTAGTTATAGAAAAATCGCATTATTCTTTAAATATATCGATATTTTATTCGACTAATTAAAAATCTAAATTTCATTTCAATCTTTATTTCAATTTATAACTCAATATCATTGCAAAATTACTTTAATATTTCATTTTAATTCGTTAGTAGGCTAATTATTAATCATTAAAAACAATTATAAATATAATGTAATGACTTAATATAATAATGTAACAATAATCTATCTAATATCATTACACAATAATTCTAGACAATACAAATATTTCAAATAAACAACTCGAGTATTTTTTATTATGCAATATTCCATTAATAATATTTAATTAATGCACGAGTACTGAAATCATTGAAATAATTTAATAATTCATTAAAAATGACATCCTTTGCTAAATATTAATGTTACAAGTTCTACCTAAGAATGTCAGTTATGAATTATATGTAAAAGGATTCGTTTAAATTAATTTGCATTATACGAATAATATAATATTCACTCGTAATATCGGTTAGAAATTAAAATGGACTCTTCGTATTCATTGCATTTAATATTATAGATCTATTTAATTGAACTGTAATGACGCGAATGTTTAACTATATTTGAAAAAGTTTATATATTTTAAATGAAAGAAATTTCTGTACGAGGAATAAGAGTACTTTGCTGTATGTCATTTTTCTCCTTTACGTTGCATATTTTGCGTAAAGTGCTTACTTATATCATAAGAAATAACGAAGAGTATGAATTGTAACGCATAAAATAAATCATTTTAACGTCGATTACTAATCAAGCAGTAATTTTTTTTTTTTTTTTTTTTTTTTTTTTTTTTTAATAAAAGTTTACCTAATACTTTAAAACTTTTTAAAACGATCGCATTACCAACAGCTTAAAGTAAATATTAATTTAAACGAAATAACTTACATATGTTGTTAATTACACACATAATCTTATTTTTACATGAAAAATTACTTCAAATATTTATATTATTAATGAGTATAGACAGTTTATGAAACATAAATATATATAATATATATAATAATATAAATAAGAATAATTACATTTAAGACATAAAGATATAATGCACGACTGCGAATGCGTTGTATTGAGAGGATGAGAAAGTGAGAAAGAGT
>NW_011948429.1:542318-553789 GCF_000503995.2 Ceratosolen solmsi marchali | reverse complement strand
GGGGGGAGGGAAGGAAGAAGAGGAGATCCATGGAGGCGAAAGAGCAAAGTATCGGCCTACAAAGCGAGTGAATTCCGTGGTACGAGAAGTTTGCGGCGACGTCATCTCCTTCGACGGCGAAATATCTAAACTCGCGGTGCCGCGTTTTCTCGGATATTCAGCAGAAATGCCCCACACTACTAAAATTCAGAGCACACCATTCTGTATGCCGATGCTCTCTCTCTCTCTCTATCTCTCTCTCTCTTTCCATCCCTCTTTATGAACGCGTGTGCGCGCCTATTTATGTGATAGCCCGCAAGCATGTGAGTGTGATCCCGGGGGCGAAGAACAGAGAGAGAGAGAAAGAGCTCGACGGCAAAGCAAATTATTTACACTCAAATGACTCCATTTCAATATCGGACCGAAAGAGAGAGAGAGAGAGCGAGAGAGAGAGAGAGAGAGAGAGAGAGAGAGAGAGAGAGAGAGAGAGAGAGAGAGAGGGAGACAGACAGAGAGACAGAAAATCGAGGGACAAAAGAGGTGGTAGCGGTGCCTGTCTCCCTTCTGCGTTTGCATTTACGGCGCGTGCTCGCAAACTCTCTCTCTCTCTCTATTCTACCGCAATGCCTCTGTAGCCTGCAAATTCTCAACTTTCTCTTTCCTTCTTCATCTCTTTCTACTCTACTGTTTCATCACTACTTCATCTCTCTCTCTCTCTCTCTCTCTCTCTCTCAGATTCTCTCTTACATATTTTTTTCATCGTTCTACGTGTTCTTGTTTTTCCTTTATCTACCCTATTTTTATCTCTCTTATGTTAAAAAAAGTTGGAATGAGAGAGAGAGAGAGGGAGAGAGAGAGAGGGAGAGAGAGAGAGAGAGAGAAGGATAGAAAGTAAGAGAGTGCGCATATACATCCCCCTCAACCGTCGGACAAGACTATTCACATGTGCACAATGTCAAAGTCACGTAAAGCTGTATGTATTATGCGAAGGTTGGAGCCCTAGCGAGCTTGAGATTTCAGTTCGTCGTCTCTTTTTTTATCTTGCCCTATATAAATCAACGTAATTCACTTGGACCTGCATGACAACTTGGCTCGATATATAAATTAAATGCATATTTATAGCGGAGTAGAGGCTCAGATGAAAATTGAACGGCACTAATGTGATAAAACTAATAATATTAAACTAAACTAAATTCTGCCAACTTGTGACAATTACTTAATCACCACAAACGATCCTGTGCTCATATATTGGATGATTTTCTTCATTTGTTTGTCTATTTTATTCATAGAAAAGCCTATCGGTCCTTCACAATTGATTAGATATTTTAATAAATTATATCTTATAACTCATTGTATCGTACAATATTATCATTAATAATTTGACATCTCGTTAGATAAGATTATCATTAGATTAGTATTCGAGCTGATTATTTCTTCTTGATAAGGGGCTTGTGTAGGTTTGGCTGTAAAATTGTTAATATAAATAATAAAAAAATTATATGATTTTTTTTAGTGATTTTTTTTAGAGATTTTTTTTTTTTAGTTGTGTTGTATAATGCAACTATGAGCATTCAAAATGAATTCATTATGGCGACTATTTTCTAACTCGTATAGTAATAATTCTTTTATTATGTAGGATAAGAGGATAGTATTGAAAATTTGCTTGCCCATATAAATTGACGCATTAGTAAATAATATGGATCTGCCAGCTTAACAGAACGCCCAACGATCGCTCGTCTTGTAAATGAATAATTTTTGTCAATATTCCGGCTATGAGGATCGGCAAAGTTGCACGAAAGAAGTTACGTGAAAAGAGAGCCGATGAAAGTCGCGTTTACCACCATCATACACGACGAGGCACACGAGGGAGAGAGAAGACGGCAAAGGTGCAGCGAGGGGGCGGTTGTGCGGATTCACTATTGGCTTAGGTACGGGGATAGGTTTACGAGTAAACTGGATTAATCGTCTAGGACGGCTAAAACACGGTGTAAGTCCCGCAGCGGCATTCGTTGGCCATCCGACACGCATTATATACATAGACAGGCACACATATAGATATTCCTTTGGGGGGATCGGGAACCCGCGGATGAACCGGGCGCTCCGTGGTTTTCTATGGCGTGAGCACAAATGCTTTTCCATTCGGGGCTTGCGAAAAACATGTAACGCGCCGACATTGTGTGTCTGGGGACGGATTCTTTATTCTTTTATCCCGGCGCTTTCGAAAACTGATCGCGGCTTATACAATTTCGTTGTATGCGCTCTTCAAGATATTTACGCCGGCGCAACTCCTTTACGCTTCGTTCGCTTCTCCTCATCTTCGTCGCCCCGTATTTAAGTCTCGTGTACGACCCATGTATTCGTGCTTTCACAAGCAATATTTTGCAGCTTACGCTCGATATGTTTCCATCAAGCTCAATGTCCCCTTATTACTACTCCATTTTATGAATTCACGGCCACGACAAATTCAATTGAATCGCATATCCAATTAAAACATTTTACATTCCTACCAAATAGCCATAAAAATACGCTATGTTGTACGATAATTTGTTTACTCGGCACCTACTATTTCTTATATATGATTTATAAAAATACGAAAAACTTATTTGTCAATCCTTTTTACGTAACGCTGATAATAATAACAATGACAAAATTCATCTTATTCATATGCACTAAGCCACATAATGCTTATGATAAATAAACATAAGATTCTCACAGGCTAATTAAGAAACTTTAATAAATTATCGGAGTATTTGAAAATTAAAAGATAGAGCACACTGATTCCAGAATTAAAGATATTGAAAAGAAAAATAAAATCACCGATTTAAGTGTTTTCGAATACCTAACAATGACATTCCTTCAAGTTCACGAGCTACAATCAATCTTTCATGCACTGACAAATGCAACACAACTCAACATACTAAATAAAAAATAAACAATGATTTACTAATAAAAACAAAAACAAAAAAAATAATAAAATAAAATACAAGAAAAAAAGGAAAAAAAAAATAAAGGAACTTTGGAAAATGATTTTTAAATGTTTCCGGGACTAAATAGACTTTTCACTTTGTAAATCATATGTTTAGAAACAGAATTACTTGAAATTCTTTTGACATTCATAGATTTAAATGAAACATGCAAATGAAAAACCAAGTAGTAATGAGAAGTGAAGGCCACGCCATTCATGCGACAAGAATCCTATAAAGAAAAGAAAAAATAATGAACCAGAAAAAAAAAAAAAGAAAGATTTATCCAGCATCCTTATGGAGTACCATTAAAACGAAAATCGGACGATTAATGGGAATGGAAATTTCGAAGAATCGACTCTCCTTGTCGCACCCACACGGCCACGCTGACTCGTTAATCGCCACTCGCGCCACGCGTGACTCGCCTTCGAATCGCGTGCCCCCCTTCTCCGAGCGCACTAGCCCGAAAAGACCGTTTCTCTCTCTCTCTCTCTCTCTCTCTCTCTCTCTCTCTCTTCCTTCACCTCTTTATTTTTCTTTCAGCTCCTCGATGAATTTCGACTAGTTTTAAACTCATTTTGAAGCGCGTGATCTGGCCGCAAATGAGAACACCTTAAGCGTAAAGACAGCTTACGTTTTATTATCAGCGCTATTTAAACTTTAGAATAATTTGCAATTTAATTTCTCAAGGACAGCAGCGTAACTGATTTCTGCGTCGCGAACGTCCACATTCTCTTTATAAGCATATCAATGGGCTCGAACGCTTTCGATCGACGATTGCGTTAGATTCGTTTGAATAATGTTATTATTTACGGCGACGAAAGACATTTCACCGAAAATGCTCGAACAAGAGCAAACGACATTAACCAACGGCAAAATAAAAATTTAAGACTATTTTAATGTAAATACGATTTGTTTACTCTCATTCTAGGTATTGTATATCATTCGTAGTGCGGTCCGACCCTTTTGACCTTAAAGGTTTCATTACCAACAAACGCGAGACGTTCGTTCGCCGAGTTATGTAGATTTAGCTGGAATGCCATTTTCAACGAAGCAACGTACATTTAGCGATGGATTTATTCCTTTTAACGTCAATCAAGCGCATCGCGGCTGCATCGTGGCGAATTTTTTAACGACTCTTCCACCAACGCCGTATGATTCACGCGCAATCGTTTAATCGCAAAATCATTGAAATATGCGATTGCTTAACGCGTTTCAGCAAATAGCGTCGGTGGAAAAAAAAATGGCTCGCGATGCCGAATCTCAATAACGTTGTCGGGCACAACCCCGTGATTATAATTCGTACGATATAGCGCGACACGCGTACCACCGCCTAAAATACATAATTCAACGGCATAAATACATATATATATATATAATATATATATACATTGTTATTTACAGGCGTGTGTACATACGTATTTGCTGGCACTCGCCGCCGTCGGATATTCGCGTTGTGGCCAAGAACTTTACTTGAGCATCCTCGGGGCTCGTCTTAATGGGCACACACCTCGACAACTCCCTCGGGTAAAAGGCGGCTTTGGCGCGTTTATTTGGCAACCAGTTGCTGCTTTGCCTCCTTCGCCCTACTCCCAAAAGACTACTTTTGCGTATTAGAGGTCCGCGCGGCAAATTAGGGGAGAGAAACATTGCGAAATGGCACGAGGACGATGATAGCGACGGAACCTGGCCGTGATAAGGCCATAATTTTCCCGTTATTATTGGGGTTTTTTTTTTTTTTTTTTTTTGGCAAACACGGCCTTCGTCTTTGGCTTTATTAGCCTTTGTCCACGTCACTTATTCAATTGGCGGAAATTACGATTCAACCGGTGTTTACTATCGGTTGTTTATTATATAATGTTACCACGTTATCCTTAGGTGTGATATGAAAGTGACGAAGTAAATAGATGCGCTTTACGCTACTTAATTCATTTAAATTGCTAATTTCCAATAATTTAATAATTATTCCAACCATTGTACAGTAGTGGCATGATATTTACACTTTGGTAAATAATGAGAGCACTCATAATACGATATAAAAGTCCGGACAGACGTTTGAATTTTACATCAGCCAATACGAAATAATCTATCGATTAATTATCCATTTTCGATCAATATTCGACGTTGTTCTCAGGAGTTACTTAGTCCATGATTCACCACCCTCTAAGCATTAACATCGCCAACACCTTAATATCATCCAAGCGTGAAAAACAAATCCGCTTGCAAAAGAGCGACTTGCATCGATAACAAAGCGAGAAAATGACAAAACAGAGATTGAGATTAAGAGAGAGAGAGAGAGAGAGAGAGAGAGAGAGAGAGAGAAGAAAGTGGGGTTTGCTTCCTTCACTGCGCCACCCAAGGACGGAGTTTGGTGGAAGTAGTGCGAGCCTGAGCCCGGGACACTGTCAGTCAATGTTTACACGTGTAACGAAGCGTAGCGACGGAGTGGAGCGGCGTTTGCTCGTAACATTAGCGCCCGGCACGTCGGGTTGTCGTTCATTAAATCACTTTTCCTCCCCCGGCTTTTCCGCTTTTCAGCAAGCGAGTTCCATATCTTTATATCCCACGCTTCGCCGTTCTCTTTCTCATTTTGTGTATGTGCGCGCGTACACGTGCGTCCGCCCGCTCAGGGACGAGGAATAGAATTTTTTTGATTCTTCGTCGTTAGTATTAATTATCAACTGCCAGGCTCGAAGCCTAAATAACTTGTCATTATAAATCCATTGTAACTGACGTGCATGTTGCAATAATTTGATAATAAGTTCAGTTGAATAAGATATTAGGCCGTTTTTGTTTTTGCATTGGGAATCTCCTAATCAATTGCACGTATAATGCACGTAGTTGTCATTTGGTGAATTTGTTAATTAGGAGAAAAATTTTTTGCACCCCAAGCTCAACTTCTAAATCATACGATATTTGAAATTCATAATATTTTTCACATATTCTTCTTCTTCTTTTCTTCCTTTCTTCTTTCTTTCTTTTTTTTCGGTTTTTCGTTTTTCGTTTTTTTTTTTTTTAAACATTTTCCGCGGTCCGTAATTAGTTATTTTAATTGAAAAGGTGTAGAAAATTTCAATATTATTTCAAGTTAAACCACTCATTTTCTATTATGTAATAATTTTGCATTTTATGAAGGTTGAATCGAATACTTTTACGTTGTTGAAAGTGTGTTAAAATAAAGAGAAAATTACTCCCATTCATTTATTATTTTTTCACTTTTTCTTTTTCTTTTTTTTTTTTTTTTACGTAAATAAAATGAATAAAAATACTTCATTAGATATTTCAATGAGAGAGATTACGCGGAACGAGCTTTTATCCTGACGCGAATAACGTATTTAATTAAAATAATCATTCGACCCTTAGACTTTGCGACGTAGCTAGTCAATAAGGATGCGAATTTCTATTGAATTTAGGTAGTTTAACTTTTAATCCACTGCCACAATAAAAGGCAAGGTGCTTTCTAATCTTCGAATAAAAGTAAACGAACGCCACGTTTTTTTGCGGGAAATAGTAAACATCTTCGTCACTCTCGAGGAACAGCGCAATGAGAGCCAAAGGACAAAAGCGACGTATAAGTAAAAAGGACAGCGTATACAGAAACGGCCCGTAAATTGGAAATCGCGTTTGTCCGTATGTGTCCATCAATTTGAATGGATAAACCGCGGGAATTTGGCAACAAATGGCGAGAAAGTTCTCATCCAAGCGATTCCGATGGAAATCCAAGGAATTAAGCTCGGCCGACTACGCAACAATGATCGGGTTTGCAAGGAGTGGCGAAGTAAAGGAGAAGCGAGAAACATAGCGATGCCACCTCGTCGCGATCCCCGAGTTTCGTTTGCGTTGGAGTGCGAGGAGCTGAGAAGTGTAGGGCAATCACGCCGAGGGAAGGATCGTGGAAAGGAAAGTTTCCGACGGCCGTGCAATGCTAACGGAGCTTAGCGGCGCTCCGTTACCCGCTTTACCTCATATTATAACGCACCCCGTTACTCGCTGGTACGAGGAGTGTAACGCGAGGAAACCGGTGGAGGAGCGACAAACTTAGCGAATTAATTGGATAAGTATAATGTGCATTAGAGGAAGGAAGATGGAGCGATTAAGAATGAGGACGAGGGTGGAAAAAGCTTAAGGCGAAGATATAATATAAAATTGTGCGATATTAGGGAAATAGGAAAACGTTTGGGAATTGAAGTAAGAGGTGTAAGGACATGTAAGGTTTGCTTTGCGTTGGTATGCTTTTTCATCGCGCGACAGAGAATCAAAGATACAGCACTCGCACGGCAATAACTGCATTGCTTTATTAAAAGCTAAAATTCTAATGTAAAATTTCATGTAAAGGAATAGAATTTTTAAATGTAATTATCCTTGTCGTATTGCATTCATTAAACGCAAAGGGATTCTTCTTTAAATTAGTATATATAAAACCAACAAAGATAATTTCCTTGCATTTAATATGGAGAATATAGTTCTATTAGTTTACTGATTATAAGAAGAATAAGAATAAGAAGAAGAAGAAGAAGAAGAAGAAGAAGAAGAAGAAGAAGAAGAAAATGAATAAAAATGAAAAAAAAATGGTATGGCATAAAATGGATAAATCACACGAGGTGAAAGAAGGTATTATGTCAGATTCAATATTTGCCTTTCGAGGCACATTCTCTCCGATTATTTTGTGAAATCGCGCGCAGTCAATTTATCAATTAGACGATAAAATGGATTTTCGTATTGTATTAATCTCTTTTCAACGTTTAATACGTAATAATGATTTTTCTTTATTTTATTTTCTTTATAATATTATTTGTTTAACTACTCTTTAGGCGCCATTTAATTTTTCTATGATAGTCTATGATTAATGCCACTCGTATTAGCAAGGCAATTCAATTGATATTTGTATTAATTGACAATGTGGTAGTACTTTAATCGAAATTTCATTTGTTGAAGCGTTTGCGTGAAGTTCTTAACAGAGTTGCGATATTATTCTAAAGAAAAATTAAAAATTTGGCCTCTTCCTTTATTAAAATTTCATTAAAAAGTTGGAAGCTTTGATGCTCCAAGATATGATGATAAAAAGCTCCAATAAAGTGAGAGCAAATTAAAGCGATACGAAGAGTGACAATGAGAAGAAAGAAAAAGTTGAATAAAAAGGGGAAGAAAGTGAGATGTGTGAGAAAAGACGAAGACAAATGAATTCGAGGGAAGAATTGAGTGGAGGAAAATTCGTGTAAAAGTGCGAACAACAATATAGCGTTAGGAAAAACAGCTTAAAATTGACAAAATATTATATCGCGTTTTTCCCAAAGTCCAAATGAAATCGATAATCTACATTTTGATTCTGTGATTATTACATTTATATTTGTAATATAAATATATATTTATATTGGTATATTAATTTTTTGTTATAATTTTAACTCTGTACCTAATAAACAAACTTGTAAGTTCTCTGAAAAATACATACATTAAGATAACATTCTCGTATACGAATCTCAAATCAAATTTTAAATATATTTGAAAGCTCGTTTAGAACGATAATATTTTAATGTCATTTTACAAATTGTATCTTTATTTTTCGTATAAATTATAAATAAAACAAAATTAATAAATTACTATAAATAATAACTTATAATTTATATATGCTTTCACAATTAAAAAAACGTCCAACTTAATTAAATTTAATTACAAATTAAAAACTTTAAATACGTACAAGTTATCGTCATGTAAATTCGATAAATCAAAAAAAAAAAACAAAAAAAAAAAATACAATCACAATAATGATTAAATTT
Organism: Ceratosolen solmsi marchali; assembly: GCF_000503995.2. Lineage (NCBI taxonomy): Eukaryota > Metazoa > Arthropoda > Insecta > Hymenoptera > Agaonidae > Ceratosolen > Ceratosolen solmsi. The sequence continues at coordinate 545,073 of NW_011948429.1, read as the reverse complement.
AAATATTAAAGGATTTCTTATATTATCCCTGGGTAATAAATAAGTAGTTGTTTATAAGAATTGAATTAAATTTTCAAGCATCGTTGGCTACAATTACATCACTTACTTCCGTAATTACCATAATTCTCTCCTAAAAAGTAAGATAAAATTTACATGAAATTGCCATCAAATCCACATCGGGCTATTATATATATTATATGACATAAAATACACATACAGCTCGCTTATATATATTATATATATATATATATATATATATATATATATATATATATATATAAAGAACATATTTATATACGAGCAGGAAAAGGCAACCAAACAACAGTTATTCCGGAATCAGCGCTTTCGTGTACAAAAGCTTCCTTTCCTCGCGTCCCCCTCCCTCCCTCCCACCTCCTCACTCCCCCTCATCCACTCTTTCACGGTACGCGTGGTCGCGTGTATACATACAGGCTTGGAAGATTATTGTACTCGGTCGGGAAAGTGAGCGGCCAAGTGCGCGGTAACGGCAGAATTTGATTGAGTTGCGCATAAGCAGATTTGCCACGAAGCTCGCTCGAGCGTTTGTTGGCAAAGAGGATTGCCTGAGCGGTTTCTTTTTCTAGAGAGCAAGAGAGCAAGAGAGCAAGAGAGAGAGAGAGAGAGAGAGAGAGAAATAGATGGGGGGAGGGCGATGAAGGGTACGAGGGAGGAGATGAAATGGAATAGGAAATGGTGAACGCGAGAGAGAAAGACGAGGGAAATTCAAATGAGAAAGCGATGGTATGAGCGCCCCAGAAAAATCTGATTCGACAGACGGATAATAATAAAAAATAATATTACATTGAAGGTTTTTTTGTTTTCATTTCCCCTTTCTTTTGATTCGATTGGTATCGATGGAATCATTTTTGCCCATATTTCTTTAGTCCCTTATGAACGATGATAAACGTATCGATGCGTAAGAACATTCTAATTAATATATCGACAGAGAATACTCTGTATCGATGTTTTTCGAATAGAGGAATTGAATCCTGGACGCGCCCTAGCTTTTATACTTTACTGATAATAGACAATGAATTGTATTATTAAGACCGATAAGACAGACAGCTTATCACATGCATAATGCAGTGTGCGTATTGTGTCCCTTGGGCGTGATCTTCCAATTATAACGATAATGCTAAAACGGTGGTAAAAAAATTTGACAATTTCGTTGAAAAGTTGAGGACGATTTGGGAGAACGAAGGGGGAAGAGAAGGCCGAGCGAATTTACAAACAAATCTCGTAATAAACCATGCACAGGGCCTAACCAATAATCGCACGAACTCGTACTTGCCTATTCATCCGCGTGTACGAGTCGCTGCATAGAGGTCGATACGGTATTCCATATTTTCTTTCGAATTATCCATTTCACGAGCTTCTGTTAATATTTTCATCTCTCGTGCATTTCGTCTAACTAGTGCCGACGCGATGATTGCACTTGGAGCGTACACACGCCCCGCTATAAAGCATCCCCATTACGCAAACGCTCGCTACATCCTTTCTTTCCTCTTTTTTCAATCAACTATAGTAATTGCACGATTAATTTCCACCCTTCGATTTAGCCGATTTTCCATGTTTCAGTTTCAATTTGATTTATCGGATGGCTTCTTTACGTCTGAATAGCAAAGCCATTTCGTTAAGGCTATTATCGCTCGCGATCGGCAAAAAGTTTATAATGGATAGCCCATTAAGATCGCAATGGTAGCCGCTGATTTGTTTTCGCGCGCTTTTACGCTGTATTTCATTTGATGAATTTTTGAAACTCTGCGCCAATAATTGGAACGTTTCGACTTACGCCGATAAAAGCTCGAGGCTACCTACACGCCCTCCCAAATACTCTATGAATATTTATTCTCAAATTCACTCGCTCCTCCAATAATTTTCTTTTTCTTATTTTTCTTCTTCTTCCTCCTCCTCCTCCTCCTCCTCCTCCTCCTCCACCTTCTTAATTTTATTTTCATTCATTCCAATGATCCACGTGCTTCCGCTCCTGCGCTTCTTAAAGCATTCCGCCAATTAAAATCAAACGCCCAACTTATTATATGTATCGAACTCTAACGAATCATCCTCGATCCTAACAGTCATTCCCATTACCCCCGTCATCGGCAGCCAAGGTCAAGTTTGCCAAAGCTACAGTCACACGCAATTACCAGAGATAACTCGAGCTATAACGCCGACGAGCCTTCCACAATTCCAATAAAGCGAACACACGAACAACTTGAACGTAAAGCTGTTGATACCACGGCGGCACTTCCACTACTATACAATTGGCCTTCGCGTTGCCACCTCGAGGACAAAAAAGCCTATTGAACAATGGTGTTATCCAAAACTCGGAGGTTAAATAAAATGCTAAACGAGATAGAGAGATAGAGAGAGGGAGAGAGGGAGAGAGAGAGAGAGAGAGAAGAGAGAAAAGTGGCTCGAGCTAGGCGGCGAATAATACCCCGTTCGGTAATCGGCACAGCCGAGCAATGTGTCAGAGCTGGCTGAGAGAGAAGAGAGAGAGAAATGAACTTGGGCCGGGCGTTGGTAAACGAGTTGTCAGCGTCTCGACCCTCGTTTTCGCGCTTCAACCCGCGGATTCGCGTCACCGAGATGAACAACGGCATCGCTCGTCCTCGCCCGTCCAATGGGACATCAGACATGGCGGCAGCGCGCATACCTGCCCTCGGCCGATTTAAAAATCGTATAATCGCCCAGGGGTGCGGAGACAGGGCGGCGCACCGTCATGGCGACC
>NW_011948429.1:527318-539818 GCF_000503995.2 Ceratosolen solmsi marchali | reverse complement strand
ATCCTCTATTTATATTGAAAATACTAATTAATTTTACGTCTCAATATTCTGCCTATTAATTGTCAATAATTCTCGGAAAACCTTACCTATTGCAAATAAAAATATTATGATGAGACGATTATAAGCTCGATGTGATTTAACAATATTACAAGGATTCGAATTTATTTTCTCGCACGTACGTACGTTAAATATAAACGAACTCATTATAAGATATACGTTATAACATTAGAATTGAAACAACGAATCACTTTTAAAACCTTTCAACATAAAATGTCCACGTGACCTAAGCCGAAAGAAAGAAGAAAAAACAAAAAAAACAAAAAAAAAACCACTTACATCGTTACTTCTACTCGCTTACTTCTCAACCGATTACATACGTGAAATTCTTTAAAGCATACTTATAAACGCTATCGTAAATTCCAAACAATAAGTCCCATATTCTTTCTATGTGTGTACACGCACGTGCAACAGGCTCACGCATACACATATCTCAGCATAGCAGCATTTATACGGGTGCGCTTGTGTTTCGCAATCCCGAGAATATTCACGAACGTGCAACTGTCATCCCTCTCGACACTCTCATTTAAATTACACACGCGCGCACACGCACGCACACTTAGTGCTCGTCGAGTACGTTGTATATAATATTCAAGTCTTTAGCGACCGTCAAAAAGTCTATCGACACAAGCATGAGGCGTCTGACTGCAAATAGGTCGCGCGCGCGCGCGTGTGTGTGTGTGTGTGTGTTGTCGAGGGCTCGTTTTCATCTTGAAAAAGCGCGCGACTTGTCGTAAATCTGTCGCGTTACGTGCCCCACAAAGAACGCTTCTAAATGTCCTGATTATTCTAATAATAAAGCCTAGCTCAGAGGAGAGGACTTGAAATCAAATATATTAAAATGTATTTTAATAGATGAAAGGCTATTGTTAATGTTATTATTAATGTCGTAATTGATGAAAGCGCTATGCTATGCTACGGCGAGGAGAAGGTAGTTCGCAAATGTTCTACAAATCTTTCATCTAAAACGGTTTGAACAAACGTAAATTTTCAAAAGTTCCGCAGATTCGTTTCCGAGTTTGTACGAGTGCTTTGTAGTAATTTTGCCATTCGTTACGTTATGATCTGAAAAACTGAAAGTCAATTACTTCATGATATATTATTACATCTTTTTCATTCTTGTTTTTAATGTCGCTTTGCTATTTTGAATTACCCGTGCAAAGACATATGTCTATCGTCCATTACAAAGTCCTTATTTCAGTGTAATATTATAGTCAAAGGACATTATCATTAAAATCTCATTGCATGTAATATTTGGAAATTATTTTATTGCCATTATGCGTATACTTTAGGTGTATGTTGTATGTTATTAATTATATATAGATACAACATCAATGTAATGGAATACAACAAATACAAGCAGTAATTCATTAATCTTCAATGCTTATTGCAGAATCGTGCAATCGCTCGTTTCGAATAATGTTATGACGAAAAGACGAAATCGGTTTTCGGGCATAACGAGGCTCTTTTTACCCGCAAAGTTCTCGATACTCATTTGCATTGTTTTCGCCCTCACCTTCTTTACCTTTCTTTCTTTTCTCTTTCCTCGCTGCATTGCTCCCCAGTCTTGCATCCCCCTTTGCTTTATCTGAATTGTTTATCGCGGGGCCGTCGCTTGATTTATCGCTTTCCACTCATATCGTACTTCGGACCTCTCGACTCGCGCCCAAGTCGAGTGCGCGTCGTTATTTCCTTTGCGAGCTTTTGTCTCGCTGGGTTTGTTCTCGTGCTTTACGAGGACCGCGCACGACCGTTTAACCTATACATTGTGAATTGAATGTAGACGGTAAATGAGCGTCTTCGTCTAAAAATACGTTTCATATGAGTGCATCATTTTGCACTTGTAGGCTCCCGTTCCTCATTATATGGTCATTTTTTACGTGTCGTTTCTCTCTCTCTCTCTCTCTCTCTCTCTCTCTCTCTCTCTCTCTCTCTGTTTAATACAATAAAATGAAAGTTAATAGATTAAACTTTTCTACCAATTATTTCAAAATAGATCACTAAAATTTATAACATCCTCTATAATATACGAGCAATATGTATCATGGAAGAACTAAATTCCTTAGAGTATAATATAATAGCCATTAAATGAAATGGCAATCCATACGGAATCTCTTCCTTCTAAAATCAATATTATTATTTCGTACAACAATTCATTATGTGGGCTTTCCTCATTACGTAATAGCCAAAGTTTATCGCTAAGCCGTTATAATTGCGAATAATTTGCTATTGCCAATTATATAGGTGAATACGAATAACAGCGACTTTATTAATCCGTCAGATTCGTGAAGGATTCGTGACTCTTCCGAATAGACTTCCAATGTATAAGCGAAAAATATTGCTTATACGTTTGTAACTTTAGTGCATGGATGAATGAAAAATTCGGCAAAAAACCATGTCGATCCCTTAAGATTCGTCGACGTTTCATTTTCCACGGTTGAGAATGAGAAAAAAATGTTTGAGAACCCCACGCTTGGGGTCGCTGGGGTAACAGTGAGAGAGAGAGAGAGAGAGAGAGAGAGAGAGAGAGAGGAACGGCCGGAGCTCCGCCATCACGCTCGAGCGAACTCGCGCCCCGGTTGGCGGATGTAACGTCATGGAACGGGGGTGAGCGAGCGAGAGACTATGAGAGTTATCACGAGAAAGTGGGATAGGGGGTAGGGAGGGCGGGGAGAGCGAGATAGCACGCGTATATAGATGCAGGGCGGGAGTGGATTATTATGAACGAGGGAGCGACTATCTTTCGCTTCTTTCTCGCTCGTATGCCGTGGCCAGAAGGACGCGCGCTTTTACGGCTCTTACGACATTGACGAAAAAATTCATCTCCTTCGGCGGGGAAGCATTTTTTTTTTCCCGACAATCCGTTTTGTCGTTACGTAGCGGCATTCGACACTCGGAAATGACTGCATGAGTCTGGCTTGTCTTGTGCGCTATCATTGCGCTTAATTGTCTGGATTTTCATTCGACGAGTCGTCATATTTTCAAATTTGACCATTTAGCTGAAATACTTTTATACGCACTACAGACACGAACTAGCAGCTCATAAAGTTTGTTGACTTTTATTCCATTGTAATCGTACTTTCGTTCCTATTATCTTTTTGTTTTTTTTTTGTTTTTTGTTTTTTTTGTTTTGTTTTTTATGATCTTGATGCTTCAGACAATACTAAATATTTAATGACGCGATAATATTACATACGGAAACTCACGATTCAACATAAAATTAATGGATTATTTACCGATCTGTACCGTCGCCTTAACGCCCATTAATGGAATTTTACGCGATCTCAAATAGAAAGTATCAAGTATAATAATAGAGAAAAAATGTTTATTTAAACGCGTGAATGTTAATTATTAAAAATCTCTAATTAACGTAATTTTCGTATTATTTATTTTTAAATCGGTTGCAAAAAAAAAAAAAAAAAAAGACATTGCCCGTTGATTTTTCGCATTATAAAGTCGACGGTTTCCAATTATATATTTTCACCAAATTAGATTAATGAACATTTACGTATTATTAAATTTAATTTTCTTTTATTTACAAATTATAAAACATTTTCAATATATAAAACACGCGAAATAACGCTATGTGTGTGTAATTAAAAAATACTTTGCTCGATTCGCTGGTCTTACTGCGAGACATTGCATTAATTAAGATAGGGGACTTATAATTATTCAAGTGTAAGATTTTACTCAATTTCATAAACTGCTTTTTTCATATAAATTATAAATATTTTATTATGCTACAATATTATCGATTAAATTAAAGGTAATTAAATTTTTCATGGAATAGAATACATAATTTTGAATTTAATTCCAGTACATTTTCATTCTTCTTCACGTAAAGTTCACGAGCTAAATACGCCTTTAATCAAACATTATTGTCGTTGTCGTTGTTGTTGTTGTTGGTAGTGTTGTCGTTGTTGTTGTTATTATTATTATATAGTTAAAGTAACAAGACGAGATATTAATGGTTATTAGGACATTCTAATTGCTGGATTTTTTAATGAAAAGCAAGCTATTTGGGGTGTGTTAGAGGAACGTTATTTTTAATTTACCATTTACAGTCACATTCCATCGCGATAGATTATATGAAAATACCTGCTGCGGCAAGGGCTTCTCCAAATCTAGATACCTTCATGAAATAATACTCTCACATCCCCGTTATACGTAAGTAGCGAGAGATAGAGTAGTATCGAGTTGATCGTCGAGGCGTGGGAGAAGGCGGGGTTTGGGGGGGGGGGGAGGATGGAGCGGTAAGGGGAGTTGTAATAGAGGCTATATGTTTGTTATAAACGACAGAGATAAGCTTAGCCCGTGGCATGAGTATTACTGCGGCAAGCGGCAACTGGCAAACAGCCACGTTATTCAGTCTATCCTAAGATCGCTATCTCTCTTCCTCCTCGGAATCCCGAGTCGATCCTCGAGAAGGAGAGCAGTAAAGTTCGCACGCGCGCCCGCGGATTATGCGAGTTCGTTGCCGAACTTCCGGTGGGCCGACGCCACCGCCGCTGCCGGCGCCCCACCCACTAGCCCGCAACTACGACGCCAAGGGTGGAAAAGACGTAGGACGGAAGTCACGGAGATCGTCTTCTCAAAGTCATTAAACAGCGAGTCAAGAGCCCTGAGCTACCCCAAGAGCTTTTGCATAAGTAGGAGAGCTATGTACGCCGCTCGTACCGCGATACTCTTAACACTGCCGTGGCGCATCGTTTTCCACGATGTTTAATGCCTCGTTTCGTTCTCTACTTACTCCTTCCCAACCCCGTCCCCATACCCCTCGTCATCAAATGCTATTCCCGACTTAGCGTATTTGTATACGAAACAGCCGTCTCGTTAAATCTCTTTATTTTTTCGGCTCCCGTATTTGGCGCACCGAGGTCAGCCACTGACGCATAACGAATTAGCGTTAATCGACGCATCGCCCAAGCTTTTTCCCTCCTCTAATTCAACGTCCGATCTTCTTCGGCCATTAAAAATGGCGCCCACCAAGTTCAACGATAAATCCCCTTAAGGCACAGCTTGTTGAGTAACGATAATCGTCTCGCTCTGGCTACGAGCTCTTCCTGACTGCTCTCTAATTATTATTATTATACGCACTTTGATTCGGCGTCGGCAGAGGCTGGCAAGTATACACGACAACAGACTCGACTCCGAATCTCAAAGTCTAAAATGAGAAAGGAACTTGTAAGATTTAATTGTGGGTGTTGGCATGCGTGGCTCCATATACTTTACGCGGTCTCGGGATAATCGCGCGTATTTGCATTTGTATGGGGCTCGACCAACCGCCTCCAACATTTGTATACCCGTCGCGAATTCGTATTAACAAAAGCACGCGCGATTTCCCTCCCCACATCCTCCCAAATCCAATAACCCCATAAGCTGTCTCTGTCTCTGTCTCTCTCTCTCTCTCTCTCTCTCTCTCTCTCTCTCTCTCTCTCTCTCTTTCTCTCTGTATATATATATATATATTTATTAACTCGGAAAACGGTTGTCGGGCTTCATCTGGTCGAATATTGACGCGAGGCTAGAAACGCAATTGACGAAACGATGAGAATGTCGAGTTATCGGAAGGGAATCCGATCAAGCACTCGGCCTGGCTACTTTTATTCTTAAATTGGCATTCGTATAAGGAGGAGCGTCGTCAAGGCGATGTGATGATTAATGACGCGTTGGTCGAAAGAAGGACGAGACGGAGATCTATCTCTTGGCTCGAGTGAGTCAAGAGTCAAGAGGCAAGCCGATAAAAACACTGGCGCTAATTATCAATTTGGCAGGTTGTGGCGTTTGGGAGGTGTTGTGGAAGTTAGGACACTCGAGTCGGTCCAACCTGCTGAAGTTAGATTTTGCAGGGGGGAAGCAGAGATGATCGTACCGACAATCCGTAGCGCCTCGTCGACCCTATCGTATCATCCGGGAGATCGTTAATAGCTTGCCGTTATTATCGGGCGATAGCGGCGAGGATCGGCGCTGCAGTTGATGATACGAGCCCAATCCTCGCAAAGCTTCGGGATAGCGTGTCGCGAGTGGCTGCACGTGGGACGGCAAGGCAGAGGGGTCGACAGGAGACCGCTTGGCATTTTCGGTCTCGTAAATGTTGTTGTTCTGTTAATTCTTCTCCTGGCCTTCTCCTGTATTTCCCAGTCGGTAAAATAGTTTGGGCAGAGGTTTTCGCGCGGGATGACACTTTTAACCCCCGGTCAACGATCGTTTATGGCTTCATCGACATGAGCATGAGGAATTGAGACTGAGCTCAAGACGAAATTGCGATATCGTGATTCCGTAATCGGCGATAATTCCGCAGTTCCAAGACTCGTGTCGAGGAAGCGCGGAATCGCCGTAAGAAGCCCTCGAGACTCGCGTCGTCGAGGAAAAATCGCCAAGAGGAGATGGAGGAGAGAGGGCCATTCGCTCCTGGCGCCGTAGACTCGCCCGGCGAAAGAAGCTGCGACAGCTCGAATAAAAACACGTGTCCCGAAGGGAAGCAGGGCGCAAAGTAGGGGACGCGAGGGCTCGACGAGCTTGCGCCCATCCGGCGGCGTCGGGCCGCTCGGCGTCTTATCGCGACTTCCTTGCGGCCTCCAACATTCACCCGCCATTCCTCTCGACCAGGCCCTCCCTATCCATCCCATCACCGGGGCAGCGGCCGTGGCAAAAGCACAGCGACGACGACAGCGGTGGTGGTGACTGCGGCGGCAACGGCGGCGAGCTTCCCGATCCAAAAGCCACTGACGTCTCGGCGCGTTCAGCCAGAAAGCGACGATAAGCTTCCACGCCACCCGTTTCGTTCCCGTTCGCGCGCATTATCTCATCTTCTCCTTTTCTCTTTGTCAGTAGCTTCCTCTACCTTTTTCTCCCGCTCGCTTTATCTCGCCGCGCTTTTTCATTCGCACGTACATACGTCTCGCCTCGTCCTCGCTCCAGCTACACCTACTTTTGCCCGTCCCTTAACGCGGTAATTTCGTGCCTCTATGTCCCCCCTCGTTCCCAACTACTTTTTTCTCTCTCCGTCTCTCCCTCCCTGTCTCTGTCCATCTCTCGTTTGGAACGACGCGCAATTTTCGTGTGTTAATGTCATGGCGCCGAACTTCGCGCGCGCGTACCGCCACTTTTTCCTTTTCCCTTACTTTCATTCTCTCTCTCTCTCTCTCTCTCTCTCTCTCTCTCTCTCGGCCGCGCACAGATTTATCGCTCGTTGGGCATTAAATACAGCGTTAAATTTATGAAGTTTACTCGGCTACCGTGCAAACGACGCGCGTCTATGTCTAATGACGCATGCCACGCGCACATTGACACGGCCCACGCAAAAATTCAGCGACCTGTTTGTCATGGGCAAGAAAAGTCTTAAAGAACTTTTCCAACTAAGCGAGTTTAAGATTACAGGGTAGAAAATAAGCAAAAGCGGATCATCGCAATATCGTCGGGAAATATGAAGGCGATGGATGATTATGTATGCATTATGCGATAATGTACGATGATGGGTCATCGTCGCGGGAGGGCCGAGGCCTCCAGGATCTAGTGCCGGGAGAATAATTTATCTCGATTGTTGCAGTGGCTGAGCTGGAGGGCGGCGCTCACTCGGACGAGACGAACAGCGGCGGCGACAACAGCAACGCCGGCAGTGTCTCGGGCGGCGCCGACGACGATCAGGCGCGTCTACGACTTAAGCGCAAGCTGCAGAGGAACCGTACGAGCTTCAGCAACGAGCAGATCGACGCCTTGGAGAAGGAGTTCGAGCGCACTCACTACCCGGACGTGTTCGCCAGGGAACGGCTCGCGGGCAAGATCGGCTTACCCGAGGCTCGGATACAGGTGAGCTTGGGACGGTGATTGCGCTTTAAGCTGCGTGTGCCGTTGGTTGGATGCTCGTTGGATGTATGTGAAGAAGGAGCGGTAGATGGCATGTTTGGGCTTGTCGTTAAAGAAAAATCATCTTCGATGTAAAAGGCTTTTTCATGCTTTTTAATTCAAGTCGATCGATTATGCAAACTGTCAAAAAAACAATAGTCCGCACGCTTGAACTGAAGTTAAGATACATTTTTCACTATTAACGTCCTTGAGAGTATCGGGGTGCATTAGCATCTTTGCATAATATTGGATTTCGTGAAAAAGGTGAAAAACTCTTTTAACGAACGCGACGTGATTTTTAAATAATTTAAAAAGTAGTAGCCAACTATACGTATTACAAAATATTTTTAAGCTGTGTTATTATACCTTCTGAATAAAATAAAGCAAAAATGTTGTAAAACCGTTTTGCTTATATTTTAATTTAAATTTCAACCAACACAGGTAATCAGTAGTAAACCTTGTGTTTTACGATTTCGAATGTCTGAACTTTCCTTATTTGTACTTTATTAGCGGTGAGCAAAAATTTGTTCGAATAAATTCAAGAAAATTCTTATCCTAATGCCCAAGTAAATTATGCAATGTCATTATTATAAAATTATCGTCACGATTATTTGATTTGGCGATAAGTTAAATTTTCGTACAGCGACAATTGCTAATTTGTCTAGAAGCTTAATTCGACTTTCTAACATTTTAAATATTTAATATTGAGCATGTATTAGATAATTTTAATGTAGAATTTGTACTTGTGTGATAATGTAACACATAATCTTCAGCATAGTTATTAATTTGTTGATATCGTATTGGGCGAAAGTTATGAGAAATTTATTGCCCGTATTATGAAATTTTAATTTTAATCGAAAGAAAATGTTAATTATATTCGTAAGTCGTATATTCGTATGTATGATCTAACGTAATTTTCACAGATATCGTCAAATTTATATTAATTTCAGTATATACAAGTTTCATTCATTGAAACGCAATTTGACTTGTAAAGGCTTTATTAGCTTGAAAACTTATGCGCTTTTGAATAATTATTCCATTATATATTAGTAAACTGTTATTGTCATTGATCATATATTCATATTAATTAAACATAACAAGTAATGAGTAATAATAACCTTATTTTAGTAATTTTATGCACTGCATTGCACACAGTAGTTAGACAAAGCTTTTAATAATACATTTAAGCATCCATTCAAAAGAGGAGGTTGTATTCGCCATAATAACTCTATGACTTTTCATCACGTCCGATTGCTAATTAATAATAATATAAATGAATTTTATTAATAATTGCCAAAGAAAAGTACAAAAATGCTAGTAATTATACGAGTAATTATAGCACAATGTTGATTCGCTTGATATATTGTTTGATTTTTTTTTCACTAATAAATGATTCGCGATTAGTAGAGAGTTTATTGGAATGAAATTCGTGTTGTACTAGAATAAAGATTTTTGTAAAGTTTAATGTTGAAAAAAGAACGCGCGAGTACACCTCCTCGAGTAACTTAATATTCCCTTCACGTTCGTTCCCTCGTCTGCAAAACTTTTCTCTCTCTCTCTCTCTCTCTCTCTTGTACTACAACTATGACTTCTACAACTATCTATGTCTTCCTCTACCTCTGGTGTTCCCCTCCAATACTCCGTCTCTCTCTCTCTCTCTCTCTCTCTCTCTCTCTCTCTCTCTCTATCTATCTATCTATCTATCTATCTATCTGTCTGTTTCTGCCTATCGTCGATGTGTAGTATAGCGATTGACAAACCAATTCGTCTCTCTGTCTCGTCCACAATAAACTCAGGTCTGGTTTTCGAATCGACGCGCAAAGTGGCGGCGTGAGGAGAAGCTACGCACCCAACGAAGGGACAATCCGCAACAACAGCAGCAGCAACAGCAGCAGCACGGTGGCGGCGTCACCCTCGGACATCCGACGCCCCCACCAACCTCGGGAATACACGGAGGCCAGCCGCCACAGGCTCCCTCACCTCCGAGAAGTCATCACGGTTTCGCTCCCTCTGTCTACTCTGGCATTCCCAGTATGCCCGACTCCTACAGGTGAGTGTGCCCCATCATCACCTGCCATCCTTATCCCCATCGTGTTCCTCGCATTCCATTCACACGGCGGCGTTCGACCGACGAAACCAAACCCTATCTATGTTACAGCCCGATGACGTCGATGCCGTCGTTCGGGATGTCGGGTGGGGCCGGTTCCGGCGGCGCTCCCACCACCAACAACAACAACAATCACCACCCGAGCGGGGGCCAGCACGCGGCCTCAATGTCCTTAATGTCCTCGCTCTCGGCGGGCGGCGTCGGCTCGAGCCCGAGCCCCTCGGGCATGAGCCCAATGGGCATGACCGTCGGCATGACCGTCGGCCCGTCCCCGGGCGCCTGCCTCCAGCAACGCGACAACGGCTACTCTTGCGCCGTCGGGGTCGGGGTTGGGCGGGCGGCCGCGGCCGCTGCCGCCGCCGCAGCCGCCGGCTACGAGCCTCTACACCTCGGCTACGGGGCGCGACCGAGCTGCAGCCCCACGCAGCCGTACCACGCGGCCGCTGCCGCGGCTGCAGCCGCCGGCCTCAACCAATACAATCACCACCACCAGAACCATCACCATCCGGCGAGCTCGACCGGTGAGTGTCTACCGCACTCGCTGCACTCGCTGCTTGCACTTTAGCCCAAGGAACATCGCGCGGGCTACCACCACGTCGGATACTACCGCTACTGAGCGCCTCCTACACCCACACTTTTAATAGGATAGAGACAAAGGATAATCTAGAATTACTGTATAAGTACGATAACGCTGGCATAGGACGCCGCAGCTCGGTAATGGAACAAAGGCATTTTGCATGCGCCATCCCGAGGTTCGTATACCCTAACGACCTTGAATTCATGCGACCTCGACGGGACTCTGGTGCACTCGTAACAATCCGCTCAATCGCTAAATCGCCAATTCCGAGTCGTTATGGTATGGCGCTCGTGGCGCCCTACCATAATTATCATCATCATCATCATCATCATCATCATCATCATCATCATCGTTATTATTATTATTATTATTACCATTACTACTATCATTATTATAAATATTTGTTATTATGGTCATTATTGTTGTTATTGCCGTTACGATTCCTCGTGTTTTTACATGCTTCGTCCCGTCCGAATGCCCGATCGGTTCCATCATATCCCATCCTTATCGGACTTATGGAGAAGCCTAGGCCGTATTGCGCACTTCTCACGCTCTAACAAAAACATTAAACTCAAGAATATTCGGTTTATATTCAAGAATATAAACAACTAATTAGCACGGCTTTTCTCTCAAACAATTGCCTATCGCCAATCCCGCGGCACATAGTTTTACTTCTTTCCTTTTGTTGTCCCATTATCTCTCTCCTCGTCTCCTCGCTCACACACCATCTATCCGAGTAAACAGATTTTTACGCTCCGTACCATTTGTATCCCTTAGTTTTTTTCATATGTCATTAATGCTCCAAGTGCTTTTTAACGATTAAATGTTATTTTTGGGTGCATGAAGTAAACTAATAATCATTTATCTTACTTTTCTTCACAATCATAATTTCCAAAGCACCCTCATTATCTTAATATCTAACTTAATGTTCAACTTCAATCTAAATTGCAGAAGCGTAAAGTTGCATTCGGATCTTTGATCGACGAGGTAAAGTCGGTGCAAGTGTCTGTCTCTATTACCGTGCTCGTTAAAGCCTGTATGCGTTACGTAACCTTCGATAATATATCCATTCGACTAACATCAGCTAATAACGATATGTGTTAAAAACGTCACAGCATTACTGTATTTACTATAACAATTAAAAGTACACTTCCACTCATTGAATGTTTAATTTTCCTTAATTGTAAGCCATTTGTAATATAACATGTATTTTACATTGTATAGATTGTAACGACGACTGTATGTACAAAACTACTAAACGAGCCGATAATGTACAGATAAGATAACGCTTTTGAGTGATAATTTACCCGAGTTAATCTCTCAAATTCTATTTCGAAGCTTCGAGCTCTGTTCGCCGCACGCGAATCCATAAAACAATGTAACCATCTCCACGACGTTCGTTTATTAATAATAACGGCGCAACCTTCCATCCGAAATAGCAGTTTGGAAAAGAGTACGGCTGCGGCACTTCGTAAACCGCCATTCACCACTCGGATTATTCGAGCTGGGGTCGAGGCGCCCAACGAGTGCAGCATCCACGTAAAAGATTACAGCGCACTGGAGACGAGACTGCCAAAACGCCACCTCCTCGCGTTCCGACGAACGCGCGCGTACATTTTCCAAACTGTCCCGCTTAACTAAGCATCTGATTGGAGCTCGGGACCGTTTTTCAGGCCTCATATCGCCGGGAGTGAGCGTGCCAATAGCAGTGCCGGGACAGCCCGCGCCGGACATGGCAGCGCAATACTGGTCGTCACCGAAATTGCAGTGACCGTGGTGCTCGTCGACGCCGACCTCGTCCTAAGCCCAACAAGAAGCAGTAAAGCGACTACCGAGGACCATGACCAACCTGGATCGATTAATGGGTGGCCTGGGCGGACGGGCGGGCGGGCGGGGGAGGGGGGGGGGTTAGGG
>NW_011948429.1:480522-527244 GCF_000503995.2 Ceratosolen solmsi marchali | reverse complement strand
GGGTTAGGCACAAGGGAACGGAGCTGGGAAAGCACTTAGATCCCAAGAGATTAGTATCGTCGCGTTGATCGTTTATTTAAGATGACGACGACGACGACGACGATGGATATTAATTAGTATTTAGCTTCTTTACAGCCTGCAACTTCTCGGCTAGGCTACTGCGTTGGCGAATTCGGTCCCGAAATCACTTCTTTGCTCGTAAGCTTTCTTTTTGCATCTGGGGCTCGCCTTCTATCGGGGCTACGGAAGCGCGTGCATTCTCAACGGTAATTGATGACGGTGAAACGAAAACTTTTTTTCGCAAAACCGATTCGAGTGATGATAGAGACGCGTAGCTCGAGCGAATGGTTTACTCACTTTTCATTTCACTTCTTTCTTCATCACACAGCGTAGTTTAATAATGATCTATACAAGTCGATTAATTTTAGGTATTTTAACGAAAGTTTGTACTCTCTCTTGTCTTGTTTATTTGTTTATTTGAATGAAGTATGCTTTCACTTTTATTTTCTGTTGACTTATTTTGTATAGACTATGACGAAAAAATTCATACGGTCGAATCGACCGTGTACATTTCTTGTAAACTACACTAAGGTTTTAATGCAATAAAGTACAGTTATACCGACGATATTTGGTGTTTCTTCAATCAAATCAATATGAAAGTCTAACGATTATACTAACGAATTGGTGTACAAAGTTTAATACTTACGATAACACTTGTTTTCTCACTGCGTATCCTCTCTCTTTAAAACTACCGCATGTACATTCCACTCGAAATTTCATGATCACGGTGCCTTACGTGTTTCAGTGGAATTCCAATTCAATTCATAAAACTATAAAAATCACGCAATACTATAATCAACGTTATTTGGCTTCATTTGAACAAATAAAAAAAAATGTGCAAAAAAGAAGGCATAATTTCAAGAAAAATAAACGCTGTGTAGTATCAATATAATGTGAGGATTGAGTAAGTGGTGTATGTATGTGTGTGTGTGTGTGAGAGAGAGAGAGAGAGAGAGAGAGAGAGAGAGCGCGTAAAACAAATATTGAAAGTAGAAGGCGAAAGTGTTAGTGATTGATGTGACGAATTTTGGAAGAGGAGATTATGCGATAAAATATAATAAATAAATCCCTTCATCGTTAAGAATCCGTCGAGCGAGTCTTGTACAGTAAAAATAATATGAATTTAAAGTGGCGTTGCTACGTCATTGGCTAATATGTATGTAATTTAGTTAGAAAAAAGGAATTATGATTGTATTCGAGCCCCAGCGGCACACGTTGGTACAAAATCCCGATGTTTATCTCTTTTTATCAATACGATTGCATTAATTATCGCTGATACTCAATTTAATTTCCATGCGTTGGTGCGCGAATTTATTTATTTATTTCTTTTTTTTTTTTTAACAGAGGATTCATTTATCCGTTGGCTTCGAAGAAAATAGAATTTTGACAACAAACTGTGTAAATTGTCGTCTGGATATATATATTTGCGCCATAAAGCTTGAATTCTCAGATTGAAAAAAAAGAAGAAAGTTCGCAACTCAACGCTATAATATGCATATAGTAAACGTACGAATGTCATGTGTATATCTTTTAAAGGCGAAAAAGTTGCATTACTTACTAATTACGCGAATTGTTCATGTCGTTCGTTTACGAATTTTCATTACATTGCAAAGAAAAAAGTTTCGTCGTGACTTCGGCTTAAGTTACATATACTTACCAACAATCATTCATTAAAGCAATGCAACTTTTTATATTATTATTATCATACTATTATATTATTATTATTATTATTATGATTATTACTACAATTTGCGCCGAGAAAGACAAGATTATCGACTTTCTGACCTTTTATTGTTTCATCATTTCGTTTATAGTCGCGTATAGAATAATAAAATAAAATAATGAAAAAATAGTTTCTAAGTCGATATTGCCAATATTATTTATATTCGTGTAACGAATGGAAGTAAAATAATGGACGTTTATTTTAATGTACATACCACGAACAAGTATCGGCATCATTTATATATATATATATATATATATATATATATATATATGTGTGTGTGTGTGTGCGCGCGCGCGTGTATACATAAATAAATATATATATGTGTGTGTGTGTGCGCGCGCGCGCGTGTGTATACATAAATAAATAAATATATATGTATATATATAAATGTACGTTTATATACACACTTATTGTATGGTATATATATAAATATTATTGATGCTAATCCTTAGTATTTACGGAAGTCAACTCCTAATTTACATCCGGTGCAACTTTAAAATTAAGGAAAAAAATTGAATAAAATAAAAATATATAGTACGACGATAAAACAATTGTGATTTCTCATAGATCGAGTATTCATTTCAGCGTACAATTATTATTATTATTATTATACATTCGAAATAAATTATAGTGTGATTGAACCCATAGATCTAAAAATTTATTTGGACCTTTTACACGGGGGATGCTCATATTCTTCAATGTAGGATCGTATGAACAAGGAAATAAAACACCACGCAACTCGTACTTTTAAAAAATGTAATAATTATACATTAGTTTTGTTAGAAATTTGTACATTTTGATTTTAAAATACACGGCTTTTATAATTTTATCTTTGTTTAATATATTTATAAAATTTATAAATGAAAGAGAAAACCATTATTAAATCACTTTTAATTATTTAGCATTAAACAATCTATATCGGCGATTGTTCCCATTAATAAGGGAAGATAATATTCTCTCTATCTTCATTAATGTCTACATAAATCTCAGTTAGCTCGACGTTAAAATGTATCGTTTGGGACTTCTCAACCCAAAATAACGTCCGCGCATTAATTCTAAAACGAACGAATAAATAATCGTTGCATGCACTTAAAGTATATTTTAAAATCCTAGGAAACAGCCGCCCCCGAATGCTTAGCAATGGGATCCAGGAGGCGAAGAACGCTCAGGCGCCTCCAGCCCTCCTCGACACAATATCCGTCGTCCTTCCCATCCTCTTAAAAATCACCAACACAATCGCCTTACATTCGTCATAAAGTAAGTACATGCACAGTTGGAGTAGCCACGAACGCGCGTTGCCGCGACCCTCAGGACTTCGGATCGTCCGTCAAGAGGGCGTCGATGTCTTTGAGGATGTCGTCCGAGGCAGTATCGAGTGTGTGGAGCTCCTCCCTGCCCAGCTTCAGCACGTCACTACAGATCGTCACGTTCTTGACGATGCTGTCGAGACTCTCGACCAGGTTTCGACTCTTCTCGTCCACGTCTTCCCTGGATGGACTGTCGTCGGTGCTGCTGTCGCAGAGCCGAACCTCGACGGACTGTCTCCTGCTCGAGCAGGCAGCCTCCTCCTCGTCCTCGAGCCTCTCGCTCTCGTCCGCGGACTTTTCGATCTCTTCCTTGGACGCGCTGCTTCTCCTGTTCCTCCTGAGCCTAACCGGCGGCACTCGCACCCCCTCGACTTGCCCCCTCGGCCTCTTCGCGTCCTCCTCGCTCTTCACCTCCGTGAAGCTTCTCCTCTTCCGCCTCTCGGTCGCTCTTTCGACTTCCTTATCCGTATTGGCGGCCCTCAGCTCATCCAGCACCTTAATGGCATCCTTCAAGAATCCGTCCTCCTTCTTGGTCTGACATTCCCCTGATAGGTCGATCTCCGGCTCGACAGCAGCATTGGCGACTGCTGTAGCGATGACGGTAGGCGACTCGCGGCTCCTCTTTCGCTTGCGGATTTCCTCGAGGCTGAGGACTTGGAAGTCAAGCTCCTCGGGATTCTTCTCTCTCTTCTCGGTATTCTCGCGAGCGTAGACGGATGCGCCGAGTACAGCTCTCTGACTCCTGGCGCCACTTGGTTTCTTCTCTTTCCCGCCACCGGCTGACGAGGCCTGATAGTTCATCGATGGCTCATAGAAGTAGAAGGCCGCGCTCTCCGCCTGGATCTCCTCCAACCTGATCTCCTCGTACGTTTTGCAGGACGAGATGCGGCTTCGAGGATTCTTCGTTGGAGACGGGGCGCTCTCACTGTCCGACTCTGCAAACATACACGAAGAACAAAAAATAACGGATAATGCCTTTACATGCTGTCAATCACTCACTCGCTCTGTCTCTCTCTCTCTCTCTCTCTCTCTCTCTCTCTCTCTCTCTCTCCACGTCTCTAGTTTTCTTAATAATCCTAAGCATTTCTCACTCTTCGTACGCTTTAAAAAAAGATTTACGGGACGATTATATTTGGGTATGTTACTTTTTTTTCGAGTTGTATGGCATCTCATCCTATCGCTCTTCTCATTTTGTAAAATTACATTACACGGTGGCTTATATTTTAAAATTGAGCTTAACTAGTTATACTTCGATCTCGATAGAACCAGGCACATCCGCTTAAAATCATTTGTTTTTGATTTCAAGGCTAATCCTGCTATTTAATGTATTTACAAACATTCGCGGTTCTCTCTCCCTCTCCCTCTCCCACTCTCTACATATATATATATATATATATCTTGAGTTTCTTGGATAGAATTCATAACGATGAACGAACGAACACACGCTAAAATTTATAATATTATTTATTTTTCACTTCGCGGCAATTTAACTACTGAAGTAAAGAGATAATTGAGCTTACGAAAATACAATAAAGTTAATAATAAGTTCAAATAAATACCAGCCTTTGTTTATTTCATTTATTTACATTTGATACATTTATTTTCGTCAGCAGATCTGTTAACTTTACGAAGCAAGAGCTCGACTCGCCAACACCAATTGTTCTATTTTAAATAAAGTCTAGTCAAATTCTCGCTTCTCGTCAAGCTTAGAACGCAAATACGTAAATATCTCAAATCCAAACATAAATAAGAATAAATTAGAAAGGCCTTATATCATGAACTTTTCAGACGATCAACGCCACATTATTAGTAATAATATATTTGGCTTATAAGCTTTCGGACACGCGTGCTAACTTCGTTAAAATAAATCGAACTTAATTTATTTAAACAATGTTTAATGAAACGTTTAAATTTCATTAAGACATTTTGTTTCATTTGAATGGATTAACATAAATTCAAAAGGAAGAAGGATGGAAATGAAAAATTTCACTTTATTTCAAACCATTATTTAGGATTAATTAAGAAAGAAATCAAGCAAAGTTCGAAGATTAACACCGCGAGGAAAACAGAATTGACGAACGTTTAATGATACGAATTATTAGAATTCCTCGTGCGTGTTAATCACAGCTTTGCAAAAAAAGTTTTTTCGAGGTATCAAGTTTATTGAAATCCAAATATTTTCGATGAAATGTATCGATTTCCATTAGCTTATACATCGATCATATAAGTATGCGCATTAACTTATTAGCATATTTTTGTATGTTATTTTTTACTTTGTTTTCAACTCCCTATTCTAGATAATATAAATATATGTGTGCGCGCGCGTGTGTGTGTGTGCATACATATATATATATATATATATACACATACATACACGAACGTACACACATATGTGTATGTATGTATGTATCTAATACAAAAGAATTACGAATTCATCGGTACCTTTTCATTAGCCGTTGGATGCTCTGCATCAATAATCAATTAAAAATACCAATTTTCTTTAAACATTCGATTGTAATTAATTTAAAATCAGACACTTGACTTTTATATTATTTCGCAAACGCGCGTAAATCCTACATTGCTTAAAGAAGATATTAAAATTTGGATATAATTTATGTTATAATTAAATATCCAACGATTTTTTTTGATTACCAATGGCTAATGCAAAGGGTTGTTTACAACACTTTTTTCGTCACGGTGATGAGGCAAAGAAAAAAGCCGCCTTGAAAAGGTATACGAGAACATAATTTGATGTCCGTAGGGAGAATCGGAGAATGAAAAAAAAAAAAAAAACAAAAAAACAATTAACTATAAACTCTCTCGTGTACGTATACGCATACGCACACACGCGCGCACACACACACGAGTGTATATATGCCTGTACACATTTAACAGGATAATATCAGCGCTTTTTCATTCGCGCGATTACCAGGGTTCAGTGAAAGGAGGCGAGATAAAAGTAAATGCCGAACACTGTAAGAAAAACGGGAGAATGCAATTTAATAAATTTTAAATGCAAAAAACTTAAACAAACAAATTAACAAGTTATAAAAAATAAATCCGAAAATACAAGGATTTAACCTTTTCATTAATGTACTAATTCTAGTTATTTTATTTTCGTGAACCCAGATCGTGCCGTCGATTGTTACAAACAATAGAGATCAAACGTGATCTACGACATTAATACAGTGTATCACAGATTTATGTGAGACGCTGTGCTAATGTTTAGGTTGGTATTGTTTTCACAGCAAGGATCAGGGATTCATATTCGCAGTTACTATAAATGATGGCATTCATTTTCAAACATTTTTGTTACCGAACATAAATGGGAGCTTCTACAATAAATATATTGCGCTTTCATAATTAATTTTCTTATTTTCACCATCGTCGTTGTATATAATTCGCGGATCAAACGGACATTGTCTTGTTTTATTTTCTTCGACTGAAACTAGTTTGGAGAAAGTTGAAGAATGGTGAAAAAGGAAGACCGATTTTAGTCCTCGTTCATGTACAGGAATCGAGTCTTCTCCTTCTGCACCAATAATATTAAAACCGCATACATTTTCATTCTATTTTTTTTTTCACATTCTTATCTTTTTTATTTATTAATTTTTTTATTTCTGTTTATGTACAAACGTATTTTTCATAGTTTTTCTAGCCTCCATTATGAAATTATTCGATTATTCAATTGTAATTTATTATTTACCATTTCTTATTTATATTTCCTAAAAACTGTAAGTGCACCTCTCGTGTCTCTCTTTTTCTTTTTCTTTTTTTTTTTTTGCAACCAGTAGAGGAACAAATTATTCCTTTTTTCTTTCTTTCTTTGTAATATTAATATTGTTTTTATTCGCAAGTGTAAGAGTTGTTTACTTCGTACTTCATTTATAAACACAATTGTTTACCCTATTTTTTTTAAATTATAGTTAAATTTTATTCGATCGATTTACTCTGCGATCCCTTCGTTTCAGTATTCTTACGACGTACTTTTTTTTCTCTTTAAGACTATTCGCTATTTAATGACGCGAAATTTTGAGCATATCGACCTCGAGAGGCAAATATCTGTTTGAGTTAAAAGCAAAAAAGATATTGAACACAAATAAAACATTCGTAAATTTTTAGTCCGACCTACATATTCCTTAATTATTTGTTTTATTTTTTTTTTCATTTAACGTAATAAAAAGCTCGTCGAACCGTCGATACGCTTCGAATTTCGATGTTTACACAGAGACACAATGACCACACAATGTCCTTTGCGATTATATATATATATATATATATATATATATATATATATATATATATATATATATATATATAATCATTAGTTGTTTAAATATACGTAAATCTATATTTTGTTTATTCTCGTTGCGTTTATTTTAAACTTTTCGACATTCTTCATTTCACACGCTCTACACTTACTTTTTCCCTTAATTCGTGTATATGTGTATATATATATATATATATATATATATATATATATATATATATATATATATATATTTATATATGCGTTGATTTCACATATATCATTTATTTAATATAGTTTTTTTTATAGCTAACGTGCGATAACATTTTTTACTTTGCGTAATCAGTTGTCGCACATCGATGTCACGGTGACTTTAACTTCAGCTAAAACACTCATGGTTTTTCAGCTCGACTCTCTTAATCTTTTTCTTCTGTTTTTCTTTTTATATAGTAGTTTCGCTCGATATCTTTTTTTACAATCAGTATAAATTTTTTTTCTTCTTACTACAAGTATTCTCGTAGATTACTGTTTTTTTTTTTATCGATACCGACTTTCGCATCTATCTTTCTACTTCCCTTTGAAAATTATCTCTCATTCAGCTTTTTACAAAAGGTGTTATACCGCAACTCCGCAACGATTTGTATTTCAGTTTTATCGTTAGGAGTGATATTATTCGCAAGATGTACATTCTTTTATTTGCCTTTTTCTTACTTTTTTTAATACGTAGTACTCGGGATAAATTAAGAATATATAAAATTTCGCTTAGACCTAGATGATATCTTATATTTTTAGTATGCGTCCCTTAGTACTTGTTTGTTTTACTAAAGATCGAAAAAGGATTCTCAAAAATATTATTTGAGAAATTAAGTCGTTGCAACAAAGAGGGATCAAATGCTATTTTAAAAGCCGTGGTTCCTCGAGACCGAGTGGCTCAACTCGAAAATATGTGATTGAGCTGTTTATATGTACGATTGATTGTGTATAGACACATACGCACGCACGCGCGTACATATGAATAAAGCAATTAATCCTGTATTTAGTGAAAGTCGCAGTTTCTATATTATCGTGCACGCGTTTCTTTATTCCTGACATGGTTCTGTAAAAGATAAAAAGCCAAATTTTACTTTTTGCACCTATAAATAGCATGAATTTTTTAATCTAAGGTTAGTGAAATCAAAAAAAAAAGAAAAAAAAAAATATAATAAAAAATAAAAAAAAAAACCAAAAAGAAAAAAGGTAAATGTTGAACTTGATGAAATCAACAGTTGCTTATTGCTTATAACAGTTACGTTACATATTGCTCGATTGTGAAAAGTATTAAAAAAGAATGGTGCAAATTTATTGGCTTTAAATCCTTTATTAGCAAAGAAAGATCTCTTATAATTGTACGATCATATACGAACGCGTAACCCGCTTTACCGAAATCTAACTTTCTAATGCTGAAAAGCTTCCTTTTGACTAAGTTATTCATTTTTTTTTTATTTTTATATTTTTTATTTTATTTATTTACTATTATTACTATGAGCCATCTCGATTATTGAACAAATATTTTTCATACAAGCCAAAACATATGAAGGCATTTGTCTTTTTATTCGCTTTTACGTGATGCGTGAAAATCCCATGTATCTATCTGGGATATTTTCCGATAGTTTCATTCGCAATTTATTTCAATGATGATTGCGCACGTATTTTTAAAGTCTGACTTTGTAAAATCGGACTATATCTTCTTAACCAAAAAATAAAAAAAATATTTTTTAGCATAAAAAATAAATACAAACATGATAATAAATGTATAGAGGCGTCTTTACATAGTTTCAATCGCTTAGATATTTTGATTTATTTATTAAAAAGCAGAACAAAATCACCGACGAAAGAGTTTCACTGTTCCGAGGTTTGTGTGCATGCGTGTGTTTATAATAGCCGTAGTAGCAGTAGTATTGTTGTAGTTGTGGTCGTGGTGGTGGTGGTGGTGGTGGTTGTAGTAGCAATAGTAGTAGTAGTAGCAGTAGAAATAATGGTAGTGGTGGTGGTGGTGCCGCCGGCGGTAGTGTAGCCGTAGTTGTTTGTAGCGTGAATATATATGCATGTGAGATCGTGTGGTGTTATATGTGTGAGCCGTTGTGTGATCATGTGCAAAAGAAATAATACATTACACAATTGTGCGAGATTTTAATAAAAAAAAAAAAAAAAAAAAAAAAAAAAAAAAAAAAAAAAAAAAAAAAAAAATAATAAATTTGAATTAATATAAAATCGGGTGCGATATATTAGAATAAAGCAGGATAAAAGTAAAAACAAAAAATTTTTTTTTTTTAAAGAAAACAATGATGCAAGTATCCCGGTGAATGCAAGTAAGCGTGCAGTGTGCAATGATTTTCTGTCGAGCCATGATTATCTTCGTTGCGACACAAAAATTTTCCTGCCTCCTAATAGCCACGAGCGGTTTTTCACAGGTAAAGTTTGGACATAGCGTCCCCTGTAAAAATTTATTTTTAATTTTTCGATAAACCTCGTTCATTTTTATAGTAATAGCCAAAACCGTGTTTTCTTGCTACCTCTCTGCCTATTTTATTTTATTTTATTTTATTTTATTTATTTATTTTTTTTCAAATAATGCTCTATGTATTTTTTATTCTAGTGTCGTGCGCAATGTGTCAAAAGCGGTATCTTCATTTTTCTAAGAGAGCTTCGAAACTTGAATTATTATTCTAAATAAGATTATTTATTGTTTTTATAATTGATATGCTTTAGACTGTTTTTAAATGCAATTTTTATAGAAAAATTGTAATAATAAGTAAAGCTATTAGTCATAATTTTATTTCATATTCTTACAGTTTGAGAAAATACGCTATTTTTATAAAATAGATTTGAAAATAAAAAAAAAACAAACAAAACATTAACAAGTAAAATGAGACAAATCTTCAATTCAATATGTATGAAACTTTCTGCGAAATAAAAAATAAATAAATAAAAAATAAAATAAAATAAAAAAAAATAGAGACTAGGCTGAAGGTTAAATTTAGCAGTTGATTATAAGTAAAATTGACAATTCTTTCAAAACCACTATTTTGGAAAATTCATTTAATTAAACTAGCTTATGATAATGAGAACGATTACTATTTATAAAAAATTTATTATACATCCTAATGTTTAATATTTTGTTACTTATGTCAGATAATCAATCTCTCAAGATTAAACGATTTTGTCTTAACTACGTGATATTGATAAGAGCTCGTGTAAAAGGGATTAATTTTGTTTTTTCATCATTCTTTAAAGTCTTAAGCTTACAAGTTCATAAACCGTACAGTAATCGTGCACCAAGAGAAGAGTTTTTTATTTTTTATTTTATTATATAATGGTAATTAATTATACATTTTACAGCAATCAGAATTAGTCGCTCCAATGAGAATCGCACGACTGCATTATTTAATGAAGTGATAATAACGTTCCGTTCGAAATAACAAATTATGTAGACTCTAATAATTTTTATTAAAAAACCGCTAAGATTTCAAAGTCCCGCGATTATAAGAGAACGCAAGTGAAAGCAGCTGTTGTCGTGGTACTTATCACGATCGAATGAAAACAGTAAAAGTTAAGAAAGGGAGACGATAATATGGTGGAATCGCAAAAAACTCATCTCTCGGTGTGGAATTCATCTCACAGCAATGACGT
This sequence comes from Ceratosolen solmsi marchali, assembly GCF_000503995.2. NCBI lineage: Eukaryota > Metazoa > Arthropoda > Insecta > Hymenoptera > Agaonidae > Ceratosolen > Ceratosolen solmsi. Next base: position 516,233 of record NW_011948429.1, on the reverse strand, counting down.
AACGCTAGCTACTAGCAGCTACGTATAACTATGGTGACGACACGCTCTCGCTCTCTCTCTCTCTCTCTCTCTCTCTCTCTCTTTTTCTTTCTCTCGTTATCTCTCGCTCGCACTCCCTCCCTCCCTCTATCTATCTAACTACCAATCTATCTATCTATCTATCTATCTATCTATCTATCTATGTATCTATCTATCTATCTGTCTGTCTGTCTGTCTATGAATATGTCTTTGTTAAAGTGACCGATATTTGCGACCGACCTATCAATCAGAATCAGAACCTCCGGTAGGAAGGGAAGCTTAGGAAGGAAAAGGGGAACCTCATATGCGTGGGCTGGGCCTGTGAGGTGGCCTGCTGGCTGTGAATGCCCGTGTAAGGGGCTGCAGCAGGTCGTTGAAGCAGAGGTGAGCTGGGTTGTTGGCTTGGCGGTGGCGGCGGCTGGAGCGGCGACAATGGGGGCGCGGCCCGGGCCTGGTGATGCGCCCCGGCAACGTTGTGTAGCAGCGTTGGTGGCGGTGGTGGTGGCGGCTGAGGCTGGGGCTGGGACTGGGGCGCTGGCTGCGGCTGATGGTGGTGGTGGTGGTGGTGGTGATGATGATGATGAGGATGATGCTGTTGCTGTTGATGCTGTTGTTGTTGTTGTTGTTGTTGTTGTTGTTGTTGTTGCTGCTGTTGCTGTTGCGATTGGTGGTGCTGGTGCTGGTGCTGGTGATGTTGGTGGTGGTGGTGGCGGTGGTGGTGGTTGTGGTGCTGTTGTTGAGGCTGCTGCTGCGGTTGGGGCTGAGGTTGCGTTTGTTGGTGGTGCTGTTTCGCTTGCTGTTGCTGTTGCTGTTGCTGCTGCTGCTGCTGCTGCTGCTGCTGTTGCTGCTGCTGCTGCTGGTGGTGGTGATGATGGTGATGGTGAGGCGGGGGCGGGGCAAAGGAGAGGGGCGAACGGTGGTGACACGGAGAGGACTGCGAGCTCACCAGGCTGGAGCGCGTTGGCAGGGTAAGATTGCCGCTGCTGGGTATGGCGAGACTCGAGGGTTGTGGCTGTTGGGCTTGAGGCGGGGGCAAGTTCAGGCTCGTCTGAAGACTGGACGCTAAGGGAAGATGGCTGCCGGGCGCGAGGTAGTGCAAGTTGAAGGACGGTCGCGGGGGCTAATAAAGCCTCATACCTTCTTCGAAGTTGACGATGAGAGGGTCGACCGGGCTGCCGATGAAGCTCCCGGCCTCACTGTTGCCGCGGCCCTGATCCGTCTCCGTACTGTTACCTTCGAATTTCCCATCTTTCCAAATTTTACAGACAAAGCATTAGTAAAATAATTTTAACGTTTATGCGCTTACGCTTTTACATATGTACAGTTGCGAGAGGAGGGCTTCTGCTCACAGAATCCTCATATTTTAACAAAGTCTCAGAGCTGTAACAATTTTTCGTTGAGAACCGTTTTCTCGTACGAGACTTTACCAAGAATTTAGATTAGATCCCACACAGATACCGTGACTCTAATAAACGTAGTTCTACTTCAAAGTCTAAGTAATTTTAACCGGATATGGCAAGCAAAACGAGAATTCATAATTCTCATTTGATTTACAGTAGCAATTTAAGTCAAACATTGTATTAAAAGCCATGCATGAGCTATTATTAACAAAATTATATATACAAAATTAAAATAAATTTAATTGATTAGCTTTACTTATTAACGCAATTGCTCAATTACTTTTATTATGTCTATATTGTACATAATTTGGGTATGTATACGAGTAAGCCATATGCGTGAAAATATATATATTTTTATCATAAATTCTGATAATCCACTAAAATAAAAAAAGTACTCGTACAATTTTATTATGTATTGAAAAGTAGATTTTATTGATACAATCAAGTACAAGTAGTGGATAATTTGTGTAAAAACTTAATCTCGTAGAGTTTTATTAAAATTTAGGATCCAGAAATCAAAGCCTCTCCTATGAAAAATTTTTGGAATACTTTGTATCATTTATATTAAATGGATTAAAATTTTAATCCTATTACACAGTTACTTCCAACATCATAGATGCTGAGGAATATTAAAAAAAAAAAAAAATTAAAAAGTTTATAATTTAAATGTGTATTGATATAAATTCATTGAATAGTTAGTTTAGGATACTCTAACGATAAACGGTTACGTACTGAAATTATAATCGTAACTTAATAAAAGATCCATCTTAAAAGTTTGAATTCTATTACATAGATATTGCCGTTTGTGTAAGTATTAAATTGCACAATTTTTTTTTTTTTTGTTTTATTTAAGCAAAGCATTCTTGGTGGAGAATAAAAATATATCGATATCATTGATGCTCGTTAAAAAATAATTATGTATTATATAAAATTATAGATAACGCAGTGATTGCTACTACAATATATAAGAAGTGGAAAATAAAAATATATTTAGATACGTTTCAATATTAAGCACAGCATTTTTTTGTTTTTAAACAAGTCAATTAAGACAGAAGTTAAAATTTAATGTTATTATATGAAATGTAAATGGATTAAAAAAAATAGAATAATTTATACATATTTTAATAAGTTAGTTTGATCGGCTATGTTCATTATTTTATTTAATCGAATCGTTTAATGAAATTATCGAATGTATAAAATAAATTTTATATTCAAATAGGATAATGTTAAAAAATAGAATGGTTTTCTCACCAGAGCGATTTGACCACTCTTGAGTAACGGGTTTTGCTGGGGTAGGTGTCTTCACGGGTTCGATAGGATTGGTTATCGTAGTTCTCTTAATCCTATGATTGAATGGACAATGTGGTTTCTTACATCCAGTAGGAAACTTTTCCCAATAACATGGAATCGTTTTACGATTTTTCTGTAATACAAAATTAAGTATGTGAGACGGACAATGTAATGCAAGAACAGTACATCGCTTAAAAGCCTTAATATTAATACCCTTTGAAAATTAATTTGAATATGGAATTAAGCAAAATTCAAGCAAAGTTAAAGATATGTTAAAGAAAAGGAATAAAAATCATTTTTCGCTACAAGTAGCGTGGATTATATTGATTTTAAATTAATGCTATGACTTAATGGGTGAATCGACCATTTGTCGTTAAATTTAAACACTGTAGAAAATACAAGGTTTTCCAGACCTCGAGTGTCAGGCATTAATTAAAGTGTCTCAAACTACCGTCCAACAACCACGCATCATTGGTGCAAATAAAAATCAAAAGTACACGTCCAAAGCTGACCTTAATCTCCATATGTCTGAAGTTACAATGCTGATTTTGACAGCTCCCCTCTATCCAAAAAGAGCACACTGTTTCGCTGCCCAATGCAGATGCTTCATGGCGGTAGGCACAATTATCGCCCTAATAATTAATCAAATTATCAATAGCTTATAAAATAAGAATAATGAAATCAAATAGGTTGGAAAATTTTTAGCCCATAGAGATAAAAAAAATAATCCAGCAATACCATAAAATTTCGTCTCCATAATCATTTCCTCAATTAATCACATCCTTCATAAGGTACTCGATAATAAGCGGTACATTGGCTCATTAGTGAGAAATGAACTAAAAATATTTACACAATATGGCCGTTCTAACCTTAATGTTTAACGAAAGTCCAGCCATACCTACTGACATATTCCCTCGGCAACCAAAAATCTTAATCCCCAATAAAGCCGATCGAATTCTAACGCACTTACCTTCGTGCACGTTGAGTAATAAAAAAAATAGCAGTCCGTGTCCTTGTGATTTTTCTCCATTTGTATGAAGTTGTAGAACGACGAGTGATCGTGCTCCTTGCTGGAAAAGAAGTAGTCGAGCTTTAGAAATCCATGATCGTGTGCCTCCGATCGTGGCAATAAAGCCGAAGAGAAATGTAAAAGCCCGATGAGCGGGAAGGAAGAATGGGGCAGACTGTGGCGGGTGAAAGTTATCACACCCGTAGAAAGGATTTGACTCGGCAAAGAGCAAATTCGAGACGGGAAATGCGAGACGACTGGACTGGAGTGGCCTGGGCGGACGGGCGGACGGGCGGACGGGCGGACGGGCTGGTTGATAGGACCATGGAGGGTTTCGGCGGGGCAGAAGGGGATAGTTGGTGAGGGGCTGGGTGGCTGGGGGGGGGTGGTGGGAGGAATATGGGGTTTACTCGGGATGATGAGGGGCTGGTGAGGGGGTGGAGAAGGAGGATAGAGAGGAACCCACGGGGAAGCAAGAGAATGAGAAGAATCGAGAAGAGCCGCGCGAGAGACTTTACCATCTCATCGTGCGAAACATGATCGTGCGAGACTTTTCCGACTACGTGACCTAATGGCAAAGGGATCGCAAACCGAATAGCGGTTAGCAAGTAACTGAAAGCTCATTCCGATAAATCATCCAGCATACCCCGAGCAGCGCGATGTCTCGTGAGTTCCCGCAGATTGTTTACACGCCGGGCAAGGACACTTTTTGCACCGTTTAACGTTTGTTGTCAAAGCTCGCTTACCTTTCAGGCCGCAATCTCGTCTCGTCTCGTCCCGTCCCGTCCCGTCGCCCTCCTGATCGCGCTCTTTACTCACACTCCCGCTCACTCTTACTCTTTCACAGTCACACTCACTGTCTCGGGTTCGCGCGTTGCTTTTTTTTTTTTTTGCTTTCTCGCCGAGGATTGCTCGAGGCGGCGCTGACTCGGGCCGCGCACGAAACGACTCTCGAGCCGAGCCGAGTATTCACGAGTGCGTGAGGCGCCAATGTCCGACCTCACCCCCGCCCCCCGACCAACCTCAACCGACGACTAGGCGAGCGCCAATTACGAACGATCGACGGTGGTTTTAAGGGGCGGGCTGACACGCTAATTGTTTATTTCGTTAATATTTGTTGGGAATCGCGTCGTTTGGCTGTTGCGGCGAGGTGCCGAGGGGCGGAATTGGCGCGAGCCATTCCTCGGGCCGCTCGAGCTACTTCGTTCCCAAGCATTTGCAATGACTTCGTCGAGTGATTAAGCATGCTCGAACAATTTTATTGGCATTAGTTGTTTTAAAATATTTGTGCGATAGGGCATCGATCGCTTATACTTCGAGATTTGATTGACGTTCGATATATCGCTACTATCGATACGTGCCTTTCGTGCAAATTCATAAACAACATCATCAATCGGACTAAAATCATTGTTTTAACGTAAATGATATGTTTATTGCACAAGCTTGTTTATAAATATAATTATTAGATGTACTTACCTTTTGTTTGATTAGTGGTTTTAAAGGTTAGACAACAACGCTCGCAGTGTTTCACACAATGAATTTGCAAGGACATTTTCATGTTTGTTTTTTATAAACATATATATAAATATATATATATATATTTAAAACAATGATAAACATTATTCAGCAATAATTGAGTACTCGCGCTTATGCGTGGCTCTCTGTGTGTTAGTGAGTGAGTGTGGGTGTGCGTGTGCGTGTGCGTAAATATGTGTATATGTACAATAACGTATGTATTACCAAAGATAAAAGTTTCTGAAATTGTTCAAATGCTGCACCTATTGGCTAATACATAATTTTTTTAAGTTTTTCATATGGCTCGTTGGTAGAAGAATATGTTGTGCACTTAAGCTTGAATTTTTTCCTTCAAGAGCTGCTCCAGCTTACGTACATCTATGGCAAATTTACGAATGCCTTCGCTAAGTTTGTCGCTGGCCATTTGGTCCTCGTTTAAATGCCATCTAAACGTCGCTTCGTCGAAACTCATTTTCTCTAATTCAGAATTTTCTGCCAAGGTTCTTGTCAAAGTCTTGGGAAGCGACTCGGTACTTGCCTCCAATTCTTCCAAAAGTTTTGGGCTAATGGTTAAGAAATCGCATCCTGCGAGTGCTTTTATCTCACCTGTGCATTTAAAGATAGTAGATTCATGTATTAAAAAAATTTTTCAGAACGTCAAAGTGTCATTAAGGTTTATCGATTGATAAGCATACCAATGTTTCTAAAGGATGCACCCATAACAACTGTCTTATAGCCAAATTTTTTGTAATAATTGTATATTTTTGTTACAGAAATTACACCCGGATCTTCTTTTCCCTCGTAGCTTTTTTTATCGGTATTGGCAACATACCTAAAAAACAAATTTTAAATGAAGAAACGTACACTGTCTGTGCACATTAGAAATGGGAAAGAGAAAATTTTTACAAGGGAGGATAAAGCAGTCGGACGGATATATTTATTTAATGAAACTACAAGAACATATATCACTTTTATACCTATTAATCTATTAATTAATTAGTCTAATCTATAATTATTCATGGTTTTCAGTCATTACTCATAACCAATATTACCGATAATTCACATTTCAACTTCTAACCGTTACAAAGTTTACTCGCAAGTGTTGGCCACGATATTAAAATACAAACCATTAAGTAGCGTATGAAACGCAAGCACGTTAAGTATGCAAAGCAAACTTACCAATCAAGGATTCTACCGACAAAGGGAGAAATGAGAGTAACTCCGGCTTCGGCACAAGCTACAGCTTGTGCGAATGAAAAGAGAAGCGTTAAATTACAATGTATTCCATATGTTTCTTCAAGCTCTCTAGAAAATAATTGATATTGAGCATATTAAGAAATAATAGACAAGAAATAATCTGAATATTAACAGGGTATTCTGTATTTGGTAAGAAATTAATCTCGTACTTGGCTGCTTGGATTCCCTCCCAAGTAGAAGCGAGTTTAATCAGAATCCGTTCCTTGCTAATACCAGCCTCTTCGTAGATTGAAATAAGCTTTTTTGCCTTTTCAATACTACCTTCCTTATCGAATGATAAACGAGCGTCAACTTCGGTTGAAACCCTGCCAGGAATAATCTTCAATATCTCCTGACCAAACAATACGCATGTGTAATCCAATGCAGCCTCGACTTGATCCGCAAGCAGCCTGAATTTACACAAAAAGTATATATAAGACAATGCATTAATGAACTATAAATTCATCGTCGCGCAACTTACAACTTACGATTCAGTTTTTTTACCAAAATGTACTGCCTTGTCGATTAAATGTGCGTATTTCTTTTGATTGGCTGCCGCTAATATCAGGGAAGGATTAGTCGTGGCATCCGTAGGCCTGAATTGCTCCATAACTAAAGAAAAAAATGACAATAACAAATAAGTAACTAATTGGAAATATTTCGGAAATAAGTCGTTCAAGTTTTTTTCACATGACAAAAAAACATAGCAAAACATGGCAAACGAAGACCTTAAAATTAAATCATGCTTATTTCAAATTAGAAAACATTCTCAATTCTCATTTGGTCCAAGTTTTTTTTCTTCCTCTTTTTTTTAAGCTTTCTTACACAAGTCAAAGGTTGCGTGATCGTAACTTTTGCTCACTCAATACACAAAAAACAGCTTCAGATAAAAACCATATTATCATAAGCCGCATATCGCGTGTACAGCGGTTACTTTTACTAGCTGTTTAGTCAGTCATATAACAAAGTCGAACGAATTTTGGACGAAAATGATTTGATTTATCTTGAAAGTTGAAAGCTTCCAGCATCATTCGAAAACATTACGATAGTGTTGCACGCAACCAAAATAATTTTTATTATCGATAACCCATCTAAATGTAGCAGGGCTTGTGGCATTTTTTATAATACGTCCGCGGCTTGATAAAATCTGCGCCCGCAAGTCTACTTATATTCGAGATTACGTACAGCGAATGTACAAAAGCATTAATTGCGTAATAATAGGAATGCATGAAATTCCTATCAATTCTCATCATCTATTTTTACCCACTGATTTTCATTATTCGCGGGAAAAAGCCTTTAAACATTAAAACGAACACTCGACGGATAAAAGGACGCGAGGCCCGAGGAGTACAGTCAAAGCCTCGGCATAACCGATGACAATTTACCTTAGTCATTATTCTAGAATTATCACGGCACATTTGCAAGTGAAATTCGTCAAAGCCAATACAAGCGGCCCCTCGAACGCTCATTATTCTTTAATAAAAACGCCAACGCATTCATTCGATTAACAAATTCCTACCGGCATCTAAAAAATATCCCCACTCTCCCCGCCCCCGCCAATCAATCAAAGGACGAATCGAGCATCGTATCACAATCTCTACGATTAAATTTCAATTCGAACTCTCGGCTGATTCAGCCAACAACCACCTCGCGCCCTACATCAATTAATTATCCTATATATCACATATATCACATATACACCTACCCAACCAGCCAAACTCTCCGAGCCCGAAACCTTCTGATGGGAGTCGCAATTTAGCGGGCTCCGGTAAATTACTTACCCTCGAAGTCCCCGGTGTCCGCGACGACGGTCGTCATCGACTTCAGCTGATCCAAAGTACTCGACATTTTTGGCTTCTTGCACTCGCTGTCGCTCATCGATCGTCAATGTCCTTCGTTATTCGGCAGGAGGAGAGAGAGCCTGTCCCGATCGACTGTCCAATGATTGTTCTGGTGCCACTCTCGGTCGACTGGAGCGTCCGCGACTACTGTGACGAAAGCCCTTAGAGCTCGGACAGTGCGGTAGTCTCTCGGACTCTCACGCGATTTCGAGCCCCCTCCCCCCCGCCACTCAATCCACGGCCATCGCTATCACACGTCCTTACACATCTTAACGCTCGAGTGTCGCTGCTTTCCCCCGGTGATGATTATTGTTGGCCTCGGTATCGGCCGATAACATCGCGCTCTGTTACCTCCGCGATAACTCACTCGCCGCTTTGGTTATCGTTACATCGGTGTTGCGCAAGTAGTTACCAAGGTCTCCTGCAAGTACCGCGTCTTTCCGGTCGGTTGTTACGAACAACTACTCTGCCTACGGTAGATCGATCGAGCTTCGATCAGTCTCGAGTCCTCGCTCCACTCCCCCCCAAAAGGGAATCGACATTTTTTTTCGCCCTGGACACAATGATAGTTAGTGGTGGTTGTTCAGGTGACCATTACATAATGTCCCAACCGCGTTGGTCGGGCAGAAGAAGCCAACCAAGAGACATAATTTTTTCTAATACGTTGGAACGCGCAGGAGCATATCGGAAATATTTGCTTCAACGAGCTAGTGAAACGGGCTCGAGCCGGGCATTATGCCAATTTTCATAAAACCTGATGATATTAGTACCAAATCCGGATTATCATAGTTGCCATATAAATTTAATGTTAAACGCGTGCGATTACAATACTGCGATTACGAAAACATGAAGAAAAAAAAAACTAATTCTTCCGGTTATCGTTCGCCTATTATGTATATATAATGATTTACAATAATTTTCTAATGAGTCTTTTAACTTATTTTATGTATTCTTCAATACCTATTAATTATTTTGTTTTCATACAGTTTCTTCGTCTTTATAATCTTTATACTATGGTGTTTACTATAATTTTTTTATTATTATTATTACAAAAACTTTTGTAGAAAGTTTTGTGGTGTAAATCGTTCGAGCCACCTCGTTATAATTAATTTTGCTCTGTAAAATATCGCAAAAAAGAAACTAATATTATAAGTTCATTTTTTATAACGCTGCACGAAGACTTTAGAAAGTTGTTTAATTTATTTTTTAGTATTTGTCGTGCATTCCTCGCCAATGTTATTCAAACGAATCGTTATGTGCGTTATTATCGAGCTCGTCATTATTTACCGAATACGATCGCTTAAATTTTAATCCTTTAATAAGCGCAAAAATGTATAAAAACACAATTATCATCTAATTATTGACGATAATAAGAAACGTTTATTAAACAAATGGAAATGTGATAATGATACATTAAAATGTAGCTCAAAGATATTTTAGAATAAAAATTGCTATACAAGTAATTTGTCTAATCTCGATATGGCAGAAAGAATAATATAAAATGATATCAGTGAAATCATAATTAATGTTTATAATATTTAACATTTTTTCTTTATTCCAAATTAATGTTGATGAAATGCTAGCGTATAATAAATAAACTTTTTAAAAAAACTGTTATTCGATTGTTCAATGTGATTTTCAAAATTTCAGAATTTCAATCTTTGAAGATATATGAAATTGAAAACTGCTCGATCTATGGTCAATTTTTATTTTATAATTTTGTTATTGTTATATACATATTAAAAAAAATTTGATTGAAACATATTTGACGTGAATAACATACGTCACACATAGCAAACGCAAATAACAAGAATATTAAATTTTAATAAAATCAGCTTGTAACACTTATGCAGTGTTAATTATAAGGATACAGTTGTTATTAGATGACATTTGTTATTTAATATAATGTATTTAGTCGTGTGTTTTATTGTTAATTAAAATTTTAAACATCAATGCTTAAGGAATGTTTAAGAAACTACTTCAACAATATTGTTCGAGATAGCTACAACAATAGGGATAATATAAAATCGTCAGAAAATGTATATTACAAATGCCAACATATTTATCAACAGGTTTATCAAAAACATTGACAATTATTTTAAAAATAATATTTTATTAAAATTAGAAGTCTTTGCTTTAATTAAGTACATAAAGTTTACAAAAAATTGTATATTACACTTAGGCATAAACGTATCGTAGTCATTAATCTCAGATCTTATAAAATCAACATAGTTATAAAACTAAGTTAAAATTAAATTTATTTCATATTTAATATGAAAAATCACAACTTTTTATAAATTTTATAATATCTATAGTAATGAGATTTACTGTATCGGTTATATCTTATTTTCTTTTTAACTCTTCTAAACTTTGAGCTCATTAATTTATATTAAAAATTACTGGTTTAAATACAAAAATAATACAAAACGCTTCGTTACATATTTTGGGCTTTCAAAATTCATAACATTATATTGCAAAAATATTAATGTATATTATTCATTGGTGTCGTTTTCTCTCTCTCTCTCTCTCTCTTCATAATATCATGACAGTCCATTGTATCTGTCATACAATCGACTATACTCGCTTGCAAATTAGCTATTTTCAAATAACCTTTTCCCCTACACTTTATCGGAATTTAAATGCTTATTTAAACACGCAGTCTTAGGCTGATGACTGTACATAAAAATAGAGCAAATAACAAATATTGCACCAATACTGAATTGAAATGTCAATTGAAAGTCGAATAAATATATAGATGCGATGCATGAAATTACTATAGCGAGCGAAGTTGCAAAGCCCTTCAAAATGTTATCCGCGTGTTTAACAACCATTGCGACGATTAATCCACCGCATGCTTGTAATATAACTAGATACACTACAAACCAGTCGTAACCAAAGAAAAATCCTTGATTTTCTATGACGTTTCCATCGTTCAAATGACACGTCAAGAATCCAATTGGCAACGACAGAAAGCTCAACTGTACGTTTCTCATCCATATAGAAATCTGCGATCCTTTAAGAATCTTTTCAAAGTAGATTCCTGCAAATCCAGAGAGAAAGCAAGCAGCGAGAGCCGCGCTAAATCCCACCAACCGATTCTGATCCATACCAGATGGTACGGCTTTATTCTCACTATGAGCCAACTGCACCAATATAACGCCAGCGAGCAATATTAATAGAGCACCCCACTGAATTCTGAGTAGCGATCTTTTTAATATCACAACTGCAAAAAATGCCGTTGTCAGTATCTTTAATTGATATGTTACCTAAATATGTAATAAATGAAATTTATTATAATAATCGTTATCATCATATTTATCCTGAGTTTTTTATTTAAATTAGAGCCGATACGAAAGAAAATTTATCGATCGGTAATTGTACAAAATTGCTGTTTGTAAATCATTGGCACTATTAATTAGTTCAACATTAATTTCAGTCAATCAATTTGTATTTACTATTTTAATTCAACGCTGATTTTTCATAGGCGCGCAATCTCTAATTTAAATATATAATAGAAGATAAGCTTTATTATACCTGATACGTAGCTGCGTCCAAATTCGATGCAGACAAATATAATAAATTATTTTGAATAACGTAAAGTAAGGATGGCATACAGACTTTAAGAGTATCCTTAGGTTGCTTGATAATCGTCGTATCAAAGGCATAGACAAATTTGGAAAAACTACCTTCTTCGATAAATACTATAAATAGACAAGTTATCAATTTCACAACTTCTGCCATCAATACGGCTGAAAAATAATAACAAATAATAAGCCGATATAATTACATTGTTGTGAGGCAGCGGGTACTTTTTTTTATGGATAAACGCATGGTTGAAATTGATTTGTTAAAATTGGATAAAAACCTGTCGAGGACAGGAACATATCTCCTGCCCTGGTGCGAGCGTATCTCATACTAAGGCCAACAAGAGCATTTTGCAATGTTAGCGTAACCAAGCTAACGTATTTGAGCAAATAGGCATTATCTGTCAAAAGAATAAGACATTTCACTTTGTAAATTTATAATTTAATGCAGCTCGTACATTAAATAAGTCCATGTATTACTTACGTGACTTATTCATAATAGTTAAATATATATAAATTACAAATATCAACTTTATAATGAACTTTGTCGGGGCTGTACTCTCTTGAATGCATTTAAAATCTAATGCTTCCAATACTAAATGGCTTCATCTTCCTTTTATCAATATTTACCTTTGCAACGCAACATTTCCTAGGTTAAAAGCCAATTATTTATCGGCCCATTACTCCTCACAAAAAAAAAGAAAAATACTTATCCGAAACTTGTAAATCTCTTGGAGGTTGAAGTTTTTGAATTTCTTCTTTTTCAAATCCTTATCGGTACTAATTTATCCACGTGTCACTTTTCTCAGATTAGCTATTACATTTTTTTCACTCGTTTCCTGTCTAATATTTCACATTAATTCTTAAATGACCTTCCTTAGCTATGGTAAGCGGAGGACTGACTCGAGTCGAGTATTCCACAAGTATTATAACTATAGCGAAATTTATAAGTAAGAGCGCCAAAGTTCAAAATAGGCAGATTACATTGTTTATTTAGTCTCACGACGTTTTTTTTAATGGAAAATTCCAAGTCGTGAGAAGATAATTTTTATTACAAGTGTATCGTGCATGTAAAATCAAAAAAAAAAAAAAAACAAAAAAAAAACACACAATAGCGAGGGAATGTTCGCTTTTGACACTGGGAGGTGTCGTTTTATTAATAACGAGGACAAAACAATGTAATTTAATTTAATTTGCGTTAATGAACGGAAAACGAAAGAAGAAAACAAGTGTATTGCTTATGTACACATTAATTTTAATTCAATTTTTAAACTCCAATGATATATTTTATTTTATTACATGATTCCGTGGATAAGAACAATTAAATGTACCCGAGTCTGTTTAGATTCTTTAAAACAACTTATGTTTAACAGAGCGAGCCCTTCCATTTTTAATCCGTTTATCTATTCAAATTCTAATTAAAAATGAACAATTGCTTAAAATTATCTATCAATTTCCATTATCGATGGACGTTATTGGGGAAATTGATGCTAAGACCATCGGTACAATCGTTCAAATAAATTTTAAAACTTATAAAAGAATTATAAAAAGAATATTATAAATGTGCCTTATTTACCATTCAAAATCATTAAGAAAATTATAATAGAATTGTACAAAACATAATTAATGAATGTATTAAATCGCATTTGACAATTATCAGGTAATTTATTAATTCACGTGTAAACATGTTTTCTGCTCAATGTTTATCAAACATCAAAGTCAAATAGATTTAGAAATGTCAGATTAAACAGATTCAGCTGTGATTCATTAAATATTCATCACTCAAAAACGAATGCGTTTGAATAAAATAAATAAAAAGTTGGCTAAACGACTCGCATTTAAAGCAAAGCACACGCACTCACGAACACACACGCATAATTCGTATAATCTTTAGCATTAAACACATCGAGCAATAAAACTGATGCTGATGTCAAACATTACATTACAACTATTAATATGCTAATAAAATCATCGCTACACGATTTAAATTTTATAGTTGTGGCAATCTTTGTATTTAGTGAACGTTTATAAAATTTCAAAATTCTTCAAGATTTTCTATTTTTACATTCACTTGATTTATGTACTTCCTCTTCCAATGTTTATATAAAAACAAAAAAAAATTTTTTTTTTTAATCGCCGAGTATTCTGCCAACTTGATAATTTATTGTTTTCATTAATTTAGAGAAAATTTAATTTAAACTCACCGAATAACATAACTGTGATACAAAAATTTAATGTTTTTAACAATGAGACCATAAATCATGATATATCTAAATCCTAATTCCATATCTATGATCATCCGTTATCATATCTAAGTAGAATAAATGAATTGAATTTTACGTTTTAGCCTCATATATGCAATGGTAAATTTTATATGCAATTGTACAATATTTCTAACAAAATATATCATCAATTTACGAACATAACAAGATCTCAAAATAATTTTCTATACCACATGATTTTAATAACTGAAGTATCAATGTCATTAAAGATTTTTCTTTTCTTTTTCGAACATAGTACACGAATAAAATTATAATTGTTTGTTTGTGTGTGTGTGTTTGTGTGTGTGTGCGCGCGCGCGCGCGCGTGTGTATGTGTTTGTTCTTCCCATCATTAAGGTGTATGTGTGTATTATGCGTAGATATTTATTAGATATTGTATGGTATACATTATTAATTTTATAAATTACTTCATTACCAATCAAATTAATGTTTTATGAAAATTATGCAAATTATGTACAAATATTGAAGAAAATTTATTAATGTTATTTATTTATTATAGACAATACTAAGTTAATGTAACGTTTTTACCAATTCTAGTAATTGTTTATAGTATATAGTATTAAATATATTATAAAACTTCATTAAATCATTCAAGCTTATTAGAATCGAATAAGGTCATTATTTAAACGGCGTGAACGATAAATTATTTCTGAAGAAAATTTATAATTTTTTATCAGTATAACATTATTACAATAACATGAATCCACCACCATTCATTATGACTTTTATTGAATTCGTTTGCTTTCGATTTAAAAATTCTTATTTATATAAAAACGTTTTGTTAATTTCTGCACATACACAAAAAAAATAATATATATATATATATATATATATATATCTATGTAAATAATTATTTATTATTTTGTGTTTCGAATAAAAATAGATGATCGTCGATTTTAATTAAACCATTCAATTTAAGAATCGTGTAATTAATTATATTTATCGTCGTCAAAACTTTAAGTTTAAAATAAAATTAAAATAGCATTATTAAATAATTTCTGAATTTCTGCAGAATTTATCAAAATTTTGATTAATACAGCACCCGTAACTTCAAATCACTTATAAATTACGCAGATTATCAGAAAAAAAAAATAAATAAAATATATATATATATATATATATATATATATATATATATATATATATATATATATTATATCTTTCATCGTTTAATATTAATTCAAAATAAATTATTTCTGTTTTAATCTAATGAAGGAATTATGCAACTATACAACTGTACCATTAAAACGCATTAGAAACTTAATAAGATTTCTAAAGTTTCGATTGCAGCATAATAAGTAGTTTAATTGATAAAGTTTTCATTATGAAAAATGGCTCTTATTTCTGTATAACTTTAGAATCTTGATAATTTAAGACATTTCATTCGCAATTCGATATTTATAATCTTTAGAACTAGTAAGATATACTTGCACTTGGAGACGTGACATTATTATTTGTCTAAATTACTATATTAAAATTAAAAATAATAGAAACTCATTAATTAATTTTCTCCTTTAACAATATCATTATCAAATACTTTAGGTTGTTAATAAAAAAAATTATTTCAAAACTAACAAAGGAGGTAATAACACAGATTAAACGTAAAAGCATTTGTGTGCTAAATCCATTGATTTAGCGATTAAGGTCTTATTAACCGCCAAAAAGATATTATAAATAACCTTTTAATCGCTACGAATGTAATCGAGATGAGATTTAATTTCGATTTAATTGATTAGATTTTATATATGTATATCATTTTGTTACGGATTAAAAACTTGATAATGGAAAGTGGGAGAGATATGAATGCGGAATTCGGTTATTTAAAGAAAATACTAGCGACGAACGTTCCAGGCTATGCCCTGTTGAAATGACATCTAACGGTACGGTCTCTGTCCTCGGTATCCTCGCCTGGGATCCAGATGATTTGAGGCCCCGTGTGATGTCTACTGCTGACACACTAATACCTAATTTCATCGTCTCCTTCTCTGGCTTCCTCTTCTGTGTACTGTGCAAGCTCGAGCATTTCTTTTGTATTTGTTTTGCTAAGTACGTCGAAACTTCTCCTCGTTTATTCTTATAATTCGGTATCATTGGAAACATTCATTATACTGTAGATAGCGGAGGCAATGACCACAGTAGCAATGAAAGTTACGAGTAGATAGGCTTTGCTGTTCGAGTCAATAATTTCGGTCCATAAGTCAGACGCGGGATCACACCTTCAACTATGACTGATTACGGGGTACTTAGAGTATAAAATCAATGAACCGTTGATTTAAGCAAGTAACGGGTAAAATTTGAGGCATATTGATATAAAACAACTCTAAAGGAATTTAGAATAAGATGAACAATTGCAGTTCGCATACTCATTTATAACAAAATGTCAACTCAAGGCAAAAAAGAAATAAAAGAATCGGTGAGTGACAAATACTTCCATCGGTCACGAACGCGCTACACGTAATTCAACTAAGGATAAATTAACAAACGAGCAATTATTAAAGGCCAAATCACAGTGGACACGAATTACCACTATTAATACATTAATTTATAATCTTAACGAAGAGTACACAGACATCAAACCGTGTACAGTAAGAGAAATAAAAAAATACCATTGATGATCTGATGAGCAACAAATTTATGATAGAACATGACTAAATAGAAACTACCTGGCCGCAATCAGATATATCACTCATGAATGTTTTACAGAAAATGCATTATTAAAAGAAGCAATTTGTTATGCAAAAGCAACAGCAGTAATCATGAATTTATTGCCAACAATTGGACGAATCGACACAACAAGGGTTAAACTATCAATAAAGATTTGAAGAAGAAATGACAGTTGAAGAAGACTCGCAACCAGTCACGTGCCTTCCCGACATTCCTATTTCAAAATTTACCGGAGATTATGGATTTGGAATGGGCCACGTTTAGCGATACATTTCAATCATTAGTTTTCAAAAGTAAAAAATTAATTGATGCGCAAAAATTACATTATCTGCGTAACTGCCTAGAAGGGTCAGCAGCTAGATTGATATCAGGCATATCAATCTGCAAAACATTTCATTAATATCAGCATATCAGCCTGGAATAAACTGGATTAGCATTAAAATCACGCATAAGACAAACCATTACAATCTCATCAAGAAACATGAGGTCGGCTACAGAGCTACAGGAAAATTAATGAGCAGATTGACTAATTTATTAGAAGAAATAAAACAATATGATATACCAAACTCATGGGACGCCTTGATGGTCGAGACGAAAGAAGAACGTCGTGTGAACGATCACTGGCGAACAGCATTACATACTCAAGGCTCGCGCAACTAAAATCATTCACATTGACTCAAGCAGCGGCACGAGAAAACGTTACAGAGATGAGAGAGCGTGAAACTTCCTCCCAATTCAACACTTCGAATAAGAAATTCGTAAGAATATGTCAGCCATCAACGGCGAATAAGAAGGGAAGAAAGCATTGGGAATTCAATCAATTTCACCTTCCATGTGTCTACTCCAATGAAAATCACAAGTTATGGATGTGCGACCAATTCAACAAACTCACAGTAACGACTCTTTAAGCGAACATAAAAAGGAGATACGTAATAATAGAAAACGGTGTACCTATTTCCATTTAAGATATATAGCCACACGACTGCCCCATTAATCGAGGTTTTCTCTCAATCCGGTTGTAAGGGAAAGTCTCATAAACTTGCCTTATTGATATAGCGCCTATTTAACAAAAATTTTTCCTAACAGTAGAGACGCTATCATCAACATGCACGATCTTGCAATGTCAAGTATGTCCCCTAAAATCAATAATCGGAGCAACAATACATGACGACAATTGGACTATGGCTTATGTTCCTGCGATTGTCTCAAATCCGTACTCCCGCGCAACATGGACAGACATGACATATAAACCGGCTAGGGCAAATCATAACAATCGGAGAAACAATGCAGGAGGTAACTGTGGTGGAATTAGCATGCCTCCTAACCATCACAACGACAACCAGGCATCGATGAATCGATCCCCCCCCCCCCATTTGGGAGGTAGGTATCAAGAATCATGACCTCCTAGCCAAGTACAAACACATTTTTTATTAGGCTCGATCATGATTTATCTAATATTGAAAAATCGAATATGACGAAATTTCTTAATTTAAGAAAGAATTTTCTAAATAAGATATCTCGTGGCATAAAAATGATATGTAATTTATTAATGTACGATTTTACGATAATAAGTACGATGACACTTTCATCGTATGTATTTGTAAAACGCAATTTGCTCAACAACGTATGCGGCATTATTCTTACGTTTATTTACATTTGATGGTAAAACATAAAGAATTAATTTTTAATTAAAAAAATTTGTTCACGATTATTTATTAACTTAATTATGAATTATTTAATAAAAGGAATAAGATATTAATAGAGCATCGTCTTTTAAATTATACGAATAAATTTTTCTATCTGTATTATCAATTATTTATCTCAATTTAAATAAAACGAAGATACAATCTTTATAATTTTTTATTTATCCGCAAACGAATTTGTCTGTATATATTTTTAATAAGTGCAAGGGAATTTATTGTTTTTACATAATTTATATAAAATACAAAATTTCGTGTACCTATTGTTGATATAATAATTGATAAGTTGAAAATCTTATCTTAAAATAAATAAGTGAAAAATTTTATATTCAATGGATTATTATATTCATAGATTATTTCGAAATAAAGAAATAAAGAAATAAAAAATAAGACAGTTAGAGGAATATAATGTTTGCAGTTATTGTTTTATTAGCATTTTATAGGTCATTGTGTTATATATCGTTTATAATTTTTTATTTACTTTTAAATTAATTTTGCTGATACGTTGGTAATAATTATGAGCTATTTCGATATTTTACTCGTTTGCATATTCTTAAGAAAAATAAGTACCCTAATACTTTTGTATAAAATTGTCGATTAAATCAAATTATTCTCACGATATTGTTAGAATAATTTACAATTAAATGGACATATGTGCAAGCCCACGTAAATAATATATTATTTATAATATTGATTATCAATAATTATTCGGATGGCAAATAAAAATTTCCTGCTTCTTTGGAAATTATCGGATAATATACTTTTATCTTTTCACAATCTTATGCAAAGAAAATTTGCCATTTTTCACGGTCAAAATTAAAGTCAAACATCGTTGATAGAATAATTTTTACAAGGTATGATAAAACTCGATTGTTTATAACATTACAATTTTTCAATCGTAAAACTTTATTTACGCATTGTCGATGAATGTAAGTAACATTTACGAAATAATAAAGAATAATATTGGAAAGAATTTTCTTGGGATTCGCTTATAATTCCCTCTTTTTCAATTAAGCGCGCGCGCGCGCGCGCGCGCACACACACACATATATATCCGAGGATTAAGAATTTAAGGATTATAATCATTATAAATATTAAGTATCCGAGAAGGAAAAAGAATTCGAGAATTATGGCTTGTAGTTAAGCTGTATATCATTTATTTTTATTAACCCGGGGAGAGGCATTTTATAAGCGTCTCGTTTATTGTATTTTCGTATAAGCTTCCGGTGGCTTTATCGCTCGGTTTTAAAGTCCATGCATTTTCGCGTTAACCTAAGGCATGGTAATTCCGTAGTTAAATCCTTGACAAAACCGGGCAGTGGCAAAATTTATATTTTGACAAGATTTGTAATCTTGTATCGAGAGTTGCGGGCGGCCCTGCATTCAATTTCGTAAACGTGACATTTTTCTTATTTTCCTTTTATTCGTAATCGCTGCACTTACCCCTACTGACTCTGCATTTCGTATATTTTCATTGTCAATTATCCAGTGTTGTGGTATTGGCTGAGTTCAATGCCGACAAAATAAGTGAATTGATAAATATACGTATATTGCGAAAATAAAATTCATTACGTCTTGGAAAAAAATTTATTCATAAATACAGTCGAACCTAATTATATATGTATTTATATATGATATAATTTGCTTAATAAATAAATAAAATGCATTCATGGAGTATATCTGTAGAGGAAGAATTAATTAAATGGAATTCATTTTAGGAATATTAAAAAAATGCATTATGATATATCAATATGGATCCTTGTTAAAATTCTGTTGAAAATAATCACACACACACGCGCGCGCGCGCGCGCGCGCACACCCACACACACGCACACACACACACGAATTATAAATAATATTTATCATAAATTGATTATCTGATTTTCCTTTACGATATCCAAGATTTTTGGTACTGAAAATTTTTTCCTACTTAAGTTTTAACTTCTAAACATATATATATATATATATATATATATATATATATATATTAGTTATACAATATTGTAAAGAAAAATTGAGAAAAAACACAATAAAGTCTTGTTGAATTTGAAAGTATTTTATTATTAAGGAACTTAGTGTAATGTTAAAATAGCGTAGTCGCTTCGAAGATTTTGAGTGTACATAAAATTTTGAAAAAGCATCGAGTTTTTAATGGATATATTACAAAAATCCACTAAATTTGCAGCAAGACGTCATACGTCATACATGTAGAGTCATATTCTTACATTATAATGAAGAAACAGTAGTCATTTGTCTTTCTTAAATATGCTCATTGTCCTTTATCCTATGTAAGAAAATACATTATTGCACTAGCAGGTGTCGCGTCCCTCTAAGGATGAGATTTGCCAGAAATGCATAACATTAAATGTAACAACGGTAGCATACTTAGATGCATTAGTAATATACATTCTTCGACGGACAATGCAATTAAACGAGAAAGTGATGTATTATTACGAGATGAGCACGTGAAAATATATATAGATTAATTAGTTTATAAGAGTACGTGAATAATGCATATATTAGTAATGCACGTAACATTTATATTAAAGTATAATGTAAGTAGTACTGTCGATACTCGTAGAATTTCAAAAAAATGTTTATATGAATAATTAATAGTAGTAAGTGACGAGTGTCGTGTTAATTGATAATGAAGAGAGTATTGGAGAAGGAATGAAATGGAATAGAAATAAGCCATTACAATTTTATATCAATTATTTATTTTCCATACAAATTATAAACATGTTTTTCAAATACTGTACATATACTGAGTTCTATTATATTTTTAAACCTCTAATTTAATGATATATCATTTCATTTTATTCCATTTACTCGTTAAAATCAACTACTTTGATCCTCGTTTCGTTTCATTAATGATAATTATATAATATACAAGTAAGTTTCGTCGACCTTGTATTTAATTTTTATGTTTTATTCGCGCAAAATTTCCTTTTGTCTTTATGAACAAGCTCAATTCTTTTGATATGGCAGTTCCAGTATATGGATGAACAAGACAAGCAGTTATGAAACAATAAAACTTTAGATTAGCCAAAATGTCATTGCTAAACGAGTATGGGATCGTAAAAGTCAGCTCATCTTCTATGAAAATCACTTCGATACGAACAGTGTTATTGTTAAGATAAAATCGCTCACATATCTTCATCTTCTTTTTTTTTTGTTTTTTTTGTTTTGTTTTTTGTTTTTTTTTGTTTTTAAATTGTCACAGTAAAAAATAGTTAAAGTTATAATATATATTTATTCAAACGACAGAAAATGACCGCTGGGAATTCATTATTTTCAATAGAATTTCTTTCAAGATATTTTTATGCAAGTATATACAATGTTAATCAACAAAATTTGAATATGGGATGTTCGGTGAACTTTTTATTATACACGTTTCGAGCTGCTTTTTATATTTTTTTCCTTTTTTTTTTTACATTTTTTTTGTTGTTTTTTGTTGATGTTGTTGTTGTTGTTGTTGTTGTTGTTGTTGTTGTTGTTGTTGTTTTGTTTGCTTTTGCTTTTGCTTTTGCTTTTGCTTTTGCTTTTGCTTTTGCTTTTGCTTTTGCTTTTGCTTTTGCTTTTGCTTTTGCTTTTGCTTTTGCTTTTGCTTTTGCTTTTGCTTTTGCTTTTGCTTTTGCTTTTGCTTTTGCTTTTGCTTTTGCTTTTGCTTTTGCTTTTGCTTTTGCTTTTGCTTTTGCTTTTGCTTTTGCTTTTGCTTTTGCTTTTGCTTTTGCTTTTGCTTTTGCTTTTGCTTTTGCTTTTGCTTTTGCTTTTGCTTTTGCTTTTGCTTTTGCTTTTGCTTTTGCTTTTGCTTTTGCTTTTGCTTTTGCTTTTGCTTTTGCTTTTGCTTTTGCTTTTGCTTTTTTGTTTTGTTTTGCTTTTGCTTTTGCTTTTGCTTTTGCTTTTGTTTTATTTTAAATTAACGCCGCTGATGCTTGTGTCCTTATCAGTTCATTCGATTCGGATTTTTTTTTTTTATTCATTTAATTATTTTTTTTACTTTTTTTGATATCATCAATATAGAAGTGAGAGAGTACTATTTTCTATCTTCACAGAAGACATAGATAAATATATATTTTCATAATCTTTCCTTATAAATGTAATTCACTTATTTTAAAATCATTATTCTCTAATATTAATAATATTAGCGTCGGTGCTTGATTCATCGAATTCATGCTCGGTCGGTCTTTTTCTTTCTATACTTTCGCATGCTGAAACACACGTAAGACAAGTGAAAATTTCTCTTCAAGTTCATATAAGACATTGCATATTACAAAAAGTGAAGTTTTATTTATTATTATTACATTTTTTTTTTTTCGTTCTTTTTTCTTTGCTTGTCGTGAAAAATTCACATCACTTGACTTTCAGCCAAGTGATGCTAACAATTTCTATTAGGATTTTGGCATTAACGGACCTTAAGTAACTTTAAAAAAAAAAAGAGATCATTCATTAGCGTCGCGGACATTGCGCATGCACAGAGTATATAAACTTGTGGCCGTTTCAATTGCTATTGCAAATAAAGCGGCCGATTGTCGATAATCTCTCTTGAGCGTGCAAATGTTACTCTGTTGGATTCGTGATCGTCGTTATGGCTTTTCGAATTTGATCAATCATTTATTTTGTTCAGCACCCCCGCATTAAATCAAACTATAAAAATAAAACAATAACTAAAAATACAGAAAAGCTGCCAATTTTTTCTTTCCTCCTCTCTAAGCGATTCAATTAATATTCATTCCCTTTCACATTAATGGACGTATAAAACTCCCGATTGCATATATCCAATATTAAAAATCATTAAATCACTCAGCACAATCTATATCTCACCCTGATTCAAAAAAAAAAAAAAAAAAAAAAAAAAAAAAAAAAAAAAAAAATATTTTAAAATAAAAAAAAAAAACGAAAAAAAAATAAAAAATAAAATACAGACATATTTCTGACTAAAAGAGAGAGATCAAAATACATTGCCACTTGTTTCATAAACGTTAATTAAAGTAACAGTACAGTAATTAAATTAACATAATCTTAAAGTAAGGTGTATTTTCCTTCTTGTTTATGTTAGTGTTCAATGCTCGGAAGGCAAGTTCTGTTGCGAAAGAAGACGCTGACTTTGAGATAAAGAAACACGCGAATGAAAAAAATTTACTTTTTTTTTTTTATTTATCGTATAAAAAAAAAAAAAAGTTTAAGAGCGTGTTGATTTTCCAAACGTGAAAAACCAAATCGCCACTCAAAGAAGATGTGTCGACAAGTTTCTTAGAGTTTTCTCTTATTTAAGTACGAAAGTCGAATCTTGAGCAACGATTTCTCGAACGCAAATACAGTCAGTAGTCTATCGGGGGAAAAAAAAAAATAAAAAAAAAAAAAATACAGAAAAAAGTGCAGTACGGTCTAATATTGTCTCTGTAAACGTAATAAAAAGTAAAAACAAACTGTACGCTAAGTAAGAAATTCATCGACGTATAAGAACTATAGAAAAAAAAAAAAAAAAAAACAACAGGAGCCTTAAGAAGTACAATGGTGATTATAAGAAATACAAACAAATCTCCCTAAAACTACGCATCGATGCCTAAAAAGTGGGTGGGATTGCACGGAAGTGTAGCATAGGTAAATCCGTCATTAAAGAATAGAAGAAGAAGAAGAAGAAGAAGAAGAAGAAGGAGAAGGAGAAGGAGAAAAAGAAGAAAAAAAAAACAATCGAAAACGTGATTAAAGTAGCTTCGCGACAAGCTCTTTTCTTTGATTCGAGATGCATTAAAGAATGCACGAGCACGCTTTCCTCTGCTAAATCTCTCCGCACAATGTGGTTAAATGTGTATAAAGTATAGATGTCTCCTCATCTTTTCTTTGCACTGACATTGATTGATTAAAATGGTAAGAAAGAACAGAGATTATTAAAAATTCATTCGTTATTAGATATTCGCAAATGGCATCTCTTTAGCGTTATCCTTCGGTCTGTTTATAAACTTAAAAGATCACTTATGTTGCTTTATACACGATCGTTCGTAACAATGCGAATCGTAATCATTGCGTTAATATTTAACATATACATATACTCTTATATGTAATATATGTATAATCAAGTGTTTGTGTTCTGTTTGCTTTTTATTTGCCGTGTATTTGAGAAGAATGAAATTATAATACTAAAGTCATGTTCATGCCAAGCCGCTCCGAGATGACGATAATTATTTCCCCTACGCGATAACAAACCATCATACGCAAGCAAATAAACACACGTACTTATTTTTATTGTCAATTTATCTCCCCTGATCGAACGAAGAAGCTCGATCAATAATAAGATATATATATATATAAACGAAAGAAAAAAAAAAAGGGGGGGGGGAAAGAAAAAGAAAAAGAAAGAATGTAAATTATAGATATGCGCGAGGGCGCGTGTTTCATCAACTCCGCGAAATTGCTGCAATACACGACGATATTCAAGAAACACCAACTTTTGCTCTTTGTGCGCGAACTTCCCTATCGATTACCCTCGATCGAAACACGAATCTCTGCGGATTGGCTGGCACGCGCTTGTGCATGCGTGCACACGTATGCGTGAGTTTTGCGGGTACATATATACTTGTGTTCGTGTCTGCATACTCGTATTCATTTTAAACACACATTGTAAAGTTTTGCTTCTACGCGCTCGATGATAATCTATGTAAACGAACGTAAAATTCCTATATCTTCTTACATATATCTAGCTACACATGTCCTGTCGACTCTCCTGTCCGGTGTAATAATGTTGTCCTGTTGTCATCGTGTTGTTGGCGTGGTTGGTAGTGCGTGTGCGTGTGCGTGTGCGTGTGCGTGTGCGCGTGTCAGTAAATTGTCTGCCTGTAGGCGCTCCCCTGCGTCGTGTGCGTGCGTGCGTGCGTGCGCGAGTGCGCGAGTGCGTGAGCGAGCGAGTGAGCGTGTGAGCGTGTGAGCGTGTGAGCGTGTGAACGTGTGAACGTGTGTGTGTGCGCGCGCGCGCTCGTGTGCGTTCGCGCTCGTTACGGCGACGCCAAGTAGCGCGTTCGCGGCGAGCCCGTGTACGTGATTAGTGTTTGTGATAGGCACTGATGGGGGTGGATGGCTGCACGGCGAGCAGAATTATCAAGGCTAATCCTTGACTAGTCTGTATATGTGATGCTGAGCACCGTGTCCAGACGTCGAGACCTCGAAGACGTACGCTGTGCAGAGTAACGTTTCTTGAGTATCCCGGTTAGTCACGACCTGGCGAAGGCAGAAAGCAAAAACAAAACAATACACAGTGTTATCAAATGGCTTAGCGGAAGGTGGTGATCATCGTCGGGAGGAACCTCGCCGCTTACATCCTCCCACTCGAATTATACAGTAATAGTAATGCGGGGGCGAATGATGCGAATGTGGTGCAGCAAAGGGCTGTGGAATGTCGTCTCGTTATCGCAAGCTAACCGACTGGCAAATTCACAAATTCAATCGACATCAATCGACATCGATCGACGCTCTACCGATTTTCTTCGCGTTAAAATATTCGCTAACGTACGAGTCGTCAGCGTTGAAAATCGTAAATGTTGCGTAAATGTGACGAAAGTGCAAAGGATCGCGGCAGCCGCTTGCCTTATGAAAAACTTTGGGAACGTAATTCATGATCAACCACCTTCGAGCGAATATTCTCGTAAACGCTCGGGAGTAACGAGCGTTTCCACTCACCTGCAGGATGGTAAAGTTTTCGAGGACGCTGTTCATCATGTACTTTTCCGGCAGGTGCTTCAGCTTGTGAATGAAGTTGATCATATACTCGCACATGGGCGAACGGCTTATGCGATAGACGAACCTTCCGTTCTCGAACCTTGCGTACTCCGTCTCCACTTTCTCGACGACCTGCTTGCCGAACGAGCAGACCTTTGTCGAACACGTTATCGTCATGTTCTCGTTGCTCTCGTACCTATGGAAATAACGACGGATTAGCCTGTTGGGCCCTTGTTAGCCTCTCGGGCCTCGGTGCCGCGCTCTATCAATCCATGACTCGCGTCGTCTCCCAACCTCTCAGCAACATCCGCCCACGGCAGATCGCGCGCAACGGAAATTAAAATAATGCCGAGAGCGTGGCAAGGAGGAGCGAGATTAGCCAAGCGCAAGACTTACTGGCTCGTAACGCCGTAGAACGCCCCGGCCTCGTCCTGGATGTTGGTATTGAGATCAGCCCAGAATTTGACGAGGAAGAAGGCGGCCTGCGGACCCTTGTCGTACAGCTCCTTGAGGCCGCCCTTCTTCTCCGGGAATTTGTCGTATATCTGCCTGACGTCGACGGCCTCGAGGAGAGGATCGGTGTAGGTCGCCGAGCCGCCTATGTGGACGAATAGGTGCCTGTGGTACTGAAAACATCGGCCGTGGTCAAAAGCGTTAGTGCCTGGGGCTGGCTGGACTCGCGGCGAGCCCGACATCCTCGATTCGCGAGTTAACGCGCACGCGCACGCGTCACGCAATTTTCAGCACGATTAATAGACGAACGGCCACATAAATTTATTACGACCTAGTACAGCCCGGCACGCACGGCCGCGCCAATGCCAGTAATTATATTGTGAGCCAAGTGCTCGGGCATTTTGCGATTCGCGGACTATTGTTAAGCGGAGGAGGAGCGGTAACGCGATTAGGTTGGACGGCGGTTTGCGCGAATTTAAAGTGAAAATAATTTAAAGGGAAAAGAAAAACAATCTCGGCTTGTCGGGGAAATATTTCGTTTCGTAGGTACGGTAAAAGCGAACATCGCCTAAGTCGTGTGACGAACGTTCGTTTGCTCACGTTGGACGTCATTGAGAATATCAAAAATAGAATAATTCTCCCAGATATTAGCTTTGCGCGATTAATTTATTAATGAGCCTGGAATTTTTCAATACACGATAAACAGCTTCCTTGCGTCTCTCTATCATTACTTTATTTATTAAATTTTTAATAAAACAAACATATCACTCGTCGACAATACTCAACAATAAAATAAACAACTTTTTAGTCCAGGAGGTTAAAGCAGCGATGAAAAAACTTTAATAATGTAACTGACGTAAGTAATAAAACAACTTTGTATAATTATGCGAAATTTCACATTTTCCATTAGCACAGACCAACTCGTTATATTTCAACAAAAATTTAATGAGTAAACTGGCGTGCTTAGATTTTCGGCTTGTTATTAGTTTATGCTTCTTTAATTAATAATGATGATGATGATGATGATGATGATGATGATGATGATGATGATGATGATGATGATGATGATGATGATGATGATGATGATGATGATGATGATGATGATGATGATGATGATGATGATGATGATGATGATGATGATGATGATGATGATGATGATGATGATGATGATGATGATGATGATGATGATGATGATGATGATGATGATGATGATGATGATGATGATGATGATGATGATGATGATGATGATGATGATGATGATGATGATGATGATGATGATGATGATGATGATGATGATGATGATGATGATGATGATGATGATGATGATGATGATGATGATGATGATGATGATGATGATGATGATGATGATGATGATGATGATGATGATGATGATGATGATGATGATGATGATGATGATGATGATGATGATGATGATGATGATGATGATGATGATGATGATGATGATGATGATGATGATGATGATGATGATGATGATGATGATGATGATGATGATGATGATGATGATGATGATGATGATGATGATGATGATGATGATGATGATGATGATGATGATGATGATGATGATGATGATGATGATGATGATGATGATGATGATGATGATGATGATGATGATGATGATGATGATGATGATGATGATGATGATGATGATGATGATGATGATGATGATGATGATGATGATGATGATGATGATGATGATGATGATGATGATGATGATGATGATGATGATGATGATGATGATGATGATGATGATGATGATGATGATGATGATGATGATGATGATGATGATGATGATGATGATGATGATGATGATGATGATGATGATGATGATGATGAAGACGACGACGACGACGATGATGATAACAACGACAACAACAATAATAATAGTAATAATATTAATGACCATAGTAATGGAGGTATCGACGACGAAAATAGAATAATCCGAGTTTTCGCTAAAGACATAGAGTATACGTTCATTTCTCAAAGCTCGGGTGATATCTCAGCCGATTATTATCAAGTCCGTAGGGGTATTGAAAAAAAAAAATAAAATAAAAAAAGAAAAAGAAAAAAAATAAAAAAAAAAGATAAAAAAAAAACAAAAGAAATAGAAAAAAAGATAAAATAATACTAATGAGCAAACGAAAATTGTCTTTCTGCAAAGCTCTGTAAAGCTCTGTAAAGCCTCTCGACGGAAATTACAACTAAAGCTGATACGAGCGATCGATAATCTAGCAATCGCCTGGTCAACATGGCCAAATGAATAAATAAACTATTGATAAGAGAAAGGGAGACTCACGTTATCTTGATCTCTTTGCTGTTCCATGAATGCGGAGAACTCGACAAGCCTGAGCTTGTGCGTGGCGATGGCTCGGCCCTCCCAGGGTGGTGGCGGCTGGGTCTGCACCATCTCTCCGCTGGACACGGCCGTCGCCGGCTTCCCGGTGTACGCCGGCTGGGGGAAGGGCTTGACATCCTGGGATGTGCCCGGCTGCAAGCCCGGCTGCCAGAATTGCTGGGCAATGCAACGACAAGCGGATATGAGCATTTGTTACGAATTATCGTCGTATCGTTGCTAAGCGCAACGAGGCTTAATTCCCAGCTTTAATTATCCTAGCTATAACTTGCAAATTATCTCTACTATCCTTCTTTATTTTGGCCTTTGGCCTTTGGTTGGAAAGAATGGGGCCGCGGCCGCGATATTTATTCGTTAATGCTGGACTTAGCGGTACTCGATTGATTCTCGCGTTTGCTTCGATCATCAAATCCGTGTCGTTCACGTCGCTTTCTGTCCATTATGTAGGAGGATTATATAGTAAGGAAAGGATTTATCAATTCTTGAACCGTAGAGCACCGGACAAACTTATTGGGTAACGAAGAGAGAGAGAGAGAGAGAGAGAGAGAGAGAGAGAGAGATAATGGAGTGTCAGATAGTTTATAAACCGCATTGATTTTTCAACTTTCAATTGTATTATTATGTACGTATGCTGTTTAAAAACGATATTAGCAATTATTATCGATACTCAGCACATTAATACACAAGCGCGCGTTAGCATCCTAAGAGAAAAATTTGCTTTCTTTTTTTTTTTTTACATGGAAATCAGTGTTTTTCGCGTCCATCGGTGCTATTAATTCACATCACTGTGTCACATTGAAAAACCAATGATTTCCATTAAAAGATTAAGATCTTGGTATGCAGGTGTTAATTTTAATTTATTGAATTTAGATTGTTTTCTTTGCACTTTGCAAAATAATTGCAGTGCTTAAATCACCGTTGTTTGCACACTCCAATTCCATTAGTAAAACTATATTTATTTACATTTTCATATACATTGCAAACATCGTTTTTGCATGCTACTTGGGTCTATTGACTATCAACCAGTGCTGGAAATAATATGATCGATAACTCTGATTTATCTACTTTACGAAAAATCTATTGCAAAAATAAAGGAATTATGCATCAGTCATGTTTAATGCTATATACATTATTTTTTTTTTTTTATTTTTTTTTTTTTTTATTAGTAAAAGTTCTTTAAAGATTTGTCGTGCTGTATAATACCTGAGCCCACCACCCTAATTTCCCGAAATATCAACGTTAAATTTCTCAGAAATATTTATCAGTTTTATGTACAGTAGCTTGATAACGAATGTTATTAAGGGGAAAAACAAACTATTATTTAATAAACAATAAATAATATCAAATAATAGTATTTCCATATACTATGAGAATCATTTTAACAATTATGTAACGTTTTGGAAAATACTATAATATAGAAGGAAGAAAAGTAAATAAAATAATATATTTCATATTATGAATTAATAGCATTTTAATGTGTATTTCTACGTCTAATTTTGAAAATTTATTTGCCAAATAAAACCAAAGTTTTATTAGTATTCGCTTAATAATCTACTAAGTTAAAAAAAAAAAAAACATATAACAATGTGAGCAATTGTATCGACGGAGGAATATTTTTCACAAAAATGCATCAAACGCGAAGAATAGCAACAAAAATAAACAAATAAATAAATAAATAAATAAATGTTAAGAATATTTCAGAGAGTTTGATTATATGCATTTAAAATATAATAATTATCGTGTGATTAACAATGAGTGACATTAACAATCAACGACGTTTAGAATTTAATGATTTTTAAACAAAGAGAAAAATTAAATAGTACGATTGCATTTCGTCTTTGTCGTATTTCTTTTTTTTTTTTTTTTGTAACTTAATCTAAAGTCATTAAAATAGAAAAGGGTTTATCAAATTTTTACTATTCGACAAGTCCTTTGGAGACTTACATAAAGTACCAATACCAATGATTATTACACGTTACGAATTAAGAACTGACGTTTTTATATTTTTGTTGAAAATATCTCTGGATCTCAGCAACACGCACGACAGTTGTAACAAAAGTACCAAAGTGTGGAAAATATTTAATTGTTGATCGCTAGCATCTCATTACGTAAAGTATAAGCAGCACTATTATAAGATAGTATTATTATAAGATTTATAGCTCGACGGCTAAAGGTCCTGCGAGACAATATGAAGAATAAATTAGGAAAGTATGCGGAACCGGATGTGGATGTAAAATTATATATTACGAATGAAAAATAATGTACGCATAATGCAGGCTCGGGGCGACGAAAATAAAAAAAAAAGTTTTAAATTTATGATTACAAACGAGTGATTATTTATTCGTTACGTTCGAAAGGCAAATAATTTTTGATCGACTGCTGCAGACTTTCCGTAACTCCAAGCGATGATTTTACAACAAATTGCCATTATTGAAATAATTAATCGAAAGCTTCGTTACTTTATTATAGCCGACTGTGGCGCTTGTGGATGAGCCTATGATCCATGAAATCATTAAATTAATTATGATAAAAAATCCTTACGAATCTATCGTCACTCTTTTTAAAATTACTCAAGCGATCTAGCGTACAGCCTTTTCCTACTAATTACCAATCGGCATCACTTTTTCTTCTTCGTATACGAAAGGGAAAAGAAGAAGAAGAAGAAATAAAAAGAAATAATAAACAACATAACCTCGTCATGCTTCGACGTCTTAGTCTCCGTTGCGCCTCACTTCTCTTTTATCTCGCCGTGCTTCCTTTTATGGATATTCAAAGGAGCAGAGAGATGAGAGAGAGAGAGAGAGAGAGAGAGAGAGAGAGAGGGGGGGGGATAGACAGAGGGAGAGAAAAGGAAGCAAAACAAGTTTGCGAGAAGGATTACGGCGCAACAAAAACAAACAAAAAAAAAAAAAAAAAAACAAAACAAAACGAAAAATCAAAAAGATAATAGTAAAAGGACGCGGAAGAGGGAAAAGAAGTAAGGAAGACAAAGCGGCGCAGCTCGCACTTGCGTTCCGAGTTCAAAAGAGTGAAAAGAGTGTAAACGAGAAAGGGCAGGGAGCTCGAAGAGTATCGACGAAAGTCGCATTTCCACTCAATGAGAAACTATTGTATGCTAATTGAATTTAAGTGTACGCGGCCCGTGCACGACTAAGTAGGACGAGACTGCGTTATTAAAAAAATCGACACTCGTATGTACATTATCCATCTTTTACTTTGCCCGTACTTTTGTTGCTCTTACTCATTATTTACCTAATTATGCCCTTCCTCGGTCTTCGTTATAAAAACACGTGGACTTCCGATCTCTGCCAAGTATTGTACTTCTTTAAGATGCCAATGAATCTTACATGGGGTTTCGCTATTTTTCATATAAGGCTGGTTATTAATGCAAAGCAAAGCGAACAAATATGCCCTGTAGTCATTTTTATTAATTGTAAGCATGCAAAAAAAAAAATAAATAAAATAAAAAAGTAAATAAAAACAAAAATAGTAAATAATAACGAAGCCAAACTAGTCGGATGATTGTCAACGAGAGACAATTAGGTCCAACCTTTATACGCCTGACATTCAACACAAGAAAACATTAATGAATTTTCTCTTTCACGTTTTGGATTGTAAAAAATGAAGAAAAAAACAAACAAAACATTTATAAAAGCAATTATTAGCTTAATTGGCATAATAAGTAGAATAGCGATTAAGTTTAAAAAGCAATTTTTTTGTTCGGTTCAGCATCAACAATCTTTGCACTTTGTAAGTATCTCGTTTTTATTATTCCATAAGATACTACGACGACTACTTTTACTATATATGTATTTACTATATATTTTTCTATTATATCTATTCTATTATATCTATTTTATTTATTCTTTTCTATTATATCTATTCTACTATATACTATTTACTATATATTTTTCTATATATGTACATATATATATACATATAGACTAAAAAAATATAATAAATTCTTAATCTTTTTTGCTTTGCAATTGTGGGTAGTAATAATGAAATTTGTGAACTAGTAAGAATCGTCCATATAAATTATCTTTAACTATGATTTTAATAATCGGGAATATTAATTAGAAAATTAAAAGACATTAAAACGAGAGAATCCATTATTTCTATTTAAGATTATTTTAATTATATGAAAAATGTATTTTATAGTGATTTAATTACAATAATTAAAAAAAAATATATAATAAAAGAATTAATAAATTGATTAAATTTTATATCTTTCAATCACTGTTGTTGTGGTTTTTAAAGCTAAAATTCCTTTTAATGTTAGAGGAATTATTAGTCATAAGAGCCTTAAATATAATCTTAATTTAATTACTTGATAATGTTCTTTTTATACTTGTACTTTTACTTTCAATTCACAAATTGATCTACAATATTCTAAATACTACAATGGAATAGAATTAATGTTGTTGAGCGTTTAGCGAAGAATGATGGTAATAGAGGCGGATGCAGCATTAAATATAAAGACAGACAGACAAACAGACAGACAGAGAGAGAGAGAGAGAGAGAGAGAGAGAGAGA
This sequence comes from Ceratosolen solmsi marchali, assembly GCF_000503995.2. Classification (NCBI taxonomy): domain Eukaryota; kingdom Metazoa; phylum Arthropoda; class Insecta; order Hymenoptera; family Agaonidae; genus Ceratosolen; species Ceratosolen solmsi. Next base: position 482,621 of record NW_011948429.1, on the reverse strand, counting down.
GAGAGAGAGAGATAGAGAGAGAGTGAAAAGGGCCACAAGCACTTGATTGCGAAGAGGATTTTGATTGTAGTGGCCGTAACACGCGCTCCTTCGGCTTTCGACACAATGAACTGCGGACTTACCGCTCCGGGATAAGAGACGGGGGTGGACGCGTGAACGGTTAAAGGCCCGACCAGGGCGGGGGGCATCTTGTTGTGTATCGCGCTGCCGGCCGACACGATCTGGGCGCTCGACATGCTCGACATTGTCCGGAGCGCCTTCTCCTTCGTCGCGTGGTCCTGGCGACATTCAGACACACATATTGCTCATTTCTCTCAAGCCCTTACCGCGATCCTTTTCATTCGGCTCTTCTCCTCACCTTCCGTACACCACCGCTCCTTCATCCCCCCCCCCTCCCCAAAATGTTAATCCGCCTGCGCTCACGGCATCCTGACGCTTCATTAATATCGGCTTATCGAACAATGAGATTTATAAGGATAGAGACGCTTGATTTATTAATTGGACGCTACTTTTTACAATGGCTCTGTCATTGTTCCCGATCGGTAGTGGTTATTGTGCGGAGTGCGAGCGAATGCCGATCGATTCGTCCCCTTTAATTCGCACGAACGAGGTCGTAGCCTAAGTCGTCTCGCCCCCATTTGTTCTCATTCGCAAATTTCAAACAACATTGCTAACGTCATTATTCCTATATTTGACAGCTACGGCAATGCCACGCCCTCTTACACTATTACCGTATTACTTCTTCTAGACTTTTGTTTGGCATCGGTGCCAGTAGTGCGTCATTGCGGAGTTATTGCTCGAAATGAAGCCGAAGTCAATGATAAAGATGATGGGCGAACGTCGTGCCTCGCTTATTTCGTTGAATAATGATCCGACGAATCGAGCATTCGATAAAAGCATACGACGACGACGAATAGACGTGTCCTTGAAGCGATTCATGACGGTGAAGAGAAGTGTAAAGAGTTCTAACTGCGAATAATCCGATTTCTAGGCTGCAATTACTGTATCGCAGCGCTACGTTTCAATAATTGAAAGAGAAGTCGAGCTCGATGTCTTTCAAATCACCGGAGATTTTCAATTTTCAAAAGCTTTTTCACCTAAAGGATTTAAAGTGACGATAATTATAAAGGCGACATTAGTTGGCTTCATCTTAAAAACGACACGATTACAATATTAGAAATTGTATTTTTATATTTACACATTGGTTAAGTTAAGAGGGAATTTTCAATAAAATTTACTTTAATCAAATAAGTAATTTTTATAAAATTTGTTGTTTTGTACAATATTGTTTTATTTTTATTTTTCATTAAATTTTAAGTTCCTTGTAATTCCTTAAAAATCAAATGGAAATGTTTGCTCTAACGATAGATAATGAAGATATTTTCAACAATTAAATATTCAAAAGATATTATTAATCGGCGAGCATAATAAATAATTATCAATATGACACAAATAAAATATAATTACAGATAAAAGTATCATGATAAATTCTCCTTTAAAAAATAATTTGTAACAATGTTATTATTTAAATATTAATTTAAATAGTGCATGGAATATAAATAATAAATAATAAATAATAAATAATAAATAATAAATAATAAATAATAATTATTATTATTATTATTACAATATGTTGAAGATAGTAGAGAGGAGAATTTAAGCAACAGTGTATTTATCAATTTGATAACATAATCTTTTTTTTTTCTTTTTTCATTCACCTTATTACTTTGTTTTGACACAATTCGAACTACCCAATATAATAGTATTTGCAGAATAATAAAGAGAAAAATGTCAAAAGAAATCCTAATGAACTAAATGCATACGTAGTTGGATATAGAGATAATCCAATTTCATTATTTAACGCACGATAAAACGTTAATTACACTCATCGACTGGATTTTACACAGCGCGGATTAGACTTTTCAGTCTCAATTTACTTCCTCTTGTAAATTCATTCGCTCTCAAATTTTCAGCGCGAAATACAAAGTGCATTGAATGTGGTGCGTCGCTAAGTCTAGTGTACGATTGAAATAGTGTGATGGGGGATGGGGTGGATGAGGGAGAGGAGTAGGAGGAGGAGGAGGAGAAGGAGGAGGAGG
>NW_011948429.1:461531-480464 GCF_000503995.2 Ceratosolen solmsi marchali | reverse complement strand
GAGAGAGAGAGAGAGAGAGAGAGAGAGAGAAAGAGAGAAATAAGGCAAACGCGAGAAGTAAGAGGGGAAGATTGGGTAAGGTGGCGGGGATTCGAGGGAGTATGGTAGGAGGAGGAGAAGGAGGAGGAGAAAGCATGTATGTATATAAGAGGTGGGAAACGAGGGAGAATGTGTCAATATTCTGTTGATGATACAAATTATCGCGATAGCTGCCTCGTAAATTTTCCTCTCTCTTTCTCTCTCTCTCTCTCTCTCTCTCTCGCTATATATATATATATCTTTCTGCATATATACGTATATATCTTTATAATTGCAGCTTTAAACTTTCCTGCGTTATGAAATTCAATTACTCGTAACGCATCTGCTTTTCCTCTTTTACTTTTCATCTCAAAGTAAGTGTATTCACGCGTAACTGGTCTGTCGATTTAACAAATATCTTTTGTAATAATTACTTTTACTCAATGCAAATATATAGTGAAACTGCTAAAATCCGAAAAAAACACGCATCTGCCCGAAGAAAGGACTTTCACGTATCATTGTTTTTTATTTAATAACTTTTTCAAAGTTTTTCCCCGGCGTAGCGTCGGGAGTAGTTTTGAGTTTTAATTGAAAAATGCTTGACTTTTATTAACGTGGAGCGAATTCCACATTCAAATGAAAATCTGCATCAACTCGAAATTAATTCACTTAATTGAGACGTATACCCATCGTTATCCCAGAGAATTTCAAATATTTGGAGAACTTAAAAATATTATCAAAAATTTGTATTATATAGTATGAAATATAATGTGAAATGCCGAGTATTCTAAATGTTCATTATGCTACGTAGTGGGTGTGGGTGTGCGTGTGCGTGCGTGTGCGTGCTTGTGCGTGCGTGTGCGTGCGTGGGAGGGAGGGGATGGATTAATTAATTTAATGCTTCAATCAAGGTATGATAAATATTTTCATTATATTGCGTAAAATCATTTTGAAATCTGTTGACGGTTATGGGCAATCAAGCGCAAACGGAAAAAACTTATTTATAAATTTTATAAATGGAATTTCATAGTTTAGCTATTCATTTGATATTATCGGACGAGCATTTGAAAGCGACATTATACCTAATACCATTATTATTATTAAGCATATTATTTATTACCCTCTGAGCATTGAGCACAATCTGTAAAACGATTGGTAAAATAAAAATTGGCGGTATGCTAAATATGCATTAACTCACACACGCATTTATGAATAAATGAGAATCTAACAACATCGAATTTAACAACGTAGTGTTTTTGCATAAAGCTTTCCTCAGCAGCTCCGTTGTAAAATTCAATAGGCTCGCACAAGTTTGCGCGTAGATTACTGCGAGTTCAGCGCGCGCCCTTTCATTTATACTCCAAAATGATTAGGATTTTAATAATTTATAATAGGAACAGTGCGACGCGATTCGATAATGCGAATGAACGAGGCAAGAAGACGATGGAGAGATCTTAGATCTTTTTGAAAATCTTTGGCAAAGCTCATAATATTCCATTAATACTGGCCGTTTGAGGCGAGGCAAGGGGATTACTATCGCTTTAACAAAGCGACAACGAATAATTCAACAAACGACAAAAATCACAATTAATTCGATAGAGAAGCCTTGATAAACCATTGTCTCAACGTGCGAATAATTTTATGCGATTTGCATCGCGTAGGCACACATACGGTGCTACTATCATCAACAAACCTCTTCCATAGAGAAGCATTTCCTATAAAGACAATAATTACTCGAAACTATTACCAAACGCGACCTAACGTCATCTCAACAGCAGCCCGATTATTCTTTCTAGCTTCCCGACATTTTCTATTTTGTTCAACGTATCGACTGATACTACAAGTGGAAGATGCCGTGCACGCGCGCACGCATCGGTCGCGTCTTGGCGCACACCGACATTTAAAAAGCTAGAAGCAGAGAGGAGCCAACTTCGTGGGTGGAGTTCATGGGTGACAGCTTCCCCGAGGCGAGGTCGACGACGACTAATTCGAGCGCTCGTGAAAAGCCAAAGCCCGGGAAATTATGGGGACGGCGACTCCCGGCCGAATAATGCCGACGCGGCGCTCGGAGTACTGACAAAAAGCCTCGCGCGTCCCCTCGATCCTCTAGATGTCGGGGAGACTGGACCCTTTGTTGCGCCGAGGTAATAATTTTTCTGAAAATTGCGCGGGACTACGCTTCTTTCATCTTGGCGTGGCGTTGGACGCTGGGGGAGCGGGCGTCAGGGCGACGCGATTCCAGTTGCGAAAACTTGTGCGCACGGCGAACGTTAATAAGGCCCGGGCGACTATTAAACTGGTGTGTGCCGATTACGAGGAGGGCGACCAAGAGTTTTCCAGGCTCGGAAATTGGAGGACGGAGAGTCCTAGTCTCAGTCCGACTTTTCAGCTGAAAATGGCGTTTGACGTGACTCGCTACGAAAGCGGCGAACTCGAGCGATGAGAAAATTTTCCGGTCTTACTTTTGTCATTTATACGGGAATGTTATTGTAATTGCCGATCGATCGCATAGGCTTTAATTTAATTTAGCCAATTTTATTCGATTCACCATCGGTGCCCCTCTCCCCCTCCTACAACGAACTTTGCCTATACAATTGCATTCGATAAGTATATTTTATTCTAGAGCATTATAATTTGGTATATTTGGTATGAATTACCTGTCGCTTCGCTCTCTGAAAGCCTTCACGAGCGAAAGGAGACTTCCTCGACTTCCTAGAGATGTATATGGAACGATTTTCTACTGAAAAGGATGAAATTTGATTGTTTGATAAACTTTGCGACTGAAACGTTAGATCTCCCCCCACCGCTTTGTCCTATTATTTGATTTCACCAAAGAATGGACGATATGTATCTTGGAATTTGCAAGTGGCGTTGAAGATTAGATTGAAAAAGAGAGAAGGAAAGAATAAGAAGAAGAAGAAGAAGAAGAAGAAGAAGAAGAAGAAGAAGAAGAAGAAGAAGAAGAAGGAAAAAGCGATAGAGAAATTTTGATGATTGTGATAGAGAGGACGAGTATCGTCGTATTTATGAATTGCCTATTGCCAATACATCTCAATCATTCGTAACTCCGTTATTAAAAATGATTTTTCAAACATTACGATAAATATAACGGCAATAAGGCATAATGGCAGTCATAAGGTAGCAAAGGAATGAGAAATATCGGAATTGGAATTGGATTTTTAATAATAACAAATTGGTGAGGTAGGGAAGTGTGGAAATCTTACCGTTTAGAATGTATTGAGAAAGTGTTTGTCGTGCGGCCAGGCACAATACTCTTTCTAATAATGATTTACGCGACACCACCAACGAATTCTGAACTTGACGAACATCATTAATGTATTCCATTGTTATGACGATTAATCGGAGATAGAGGATAACGAGTTGCGAGTAATTAATATCGAGCATTGCTTAAAGGACCTCGTAAGCTCATCTCGCGATTAGGCAAAAACAAGGAGGATATTGTCATACTAATCCTAATCGCACTGCATTGATTTATATCTTATCATCTCTTTCTCAATCACTTACCAATTGTCCTAGCTCGAGTATTCGCGCGCAAATTCTTCGCAAAAACTATTTCCACCAAGACTTTTCCATTGCACATGCGTTGATAATAATAAAACTTAATTCGCCTCCTATGGAGTTTTATTCATATTATCAGACCATCGACGTAACAAACACTCCCACGAATCAACTCGACCTCGGTGTTTGCACTATCGACCGCACGATCGATATAAACAAGTAAACGGGCGCTCCCGACCAAAATAATTAATTCTTCAAGTCGACCGATTGTAAAACACCGCGCCCTCATTAAAAACTTCGTATCCCAGCCCTTCGCAAAGGGCGCGCGTCTCATCCCCCAATTTTCATATCCTCATCATTGACCTTATCCACTCCACTCAATTCTCTGTGTCTCTCTCTCTCTCTCTCGCGTGCGCGCGCTGGCTGGTTTTACGCGGGTGGGTAGTGCCGTTCGCCCAGTCCCCGAGCCCGCGCGCTTTCTCGTCTCTTCTCTATTGTAAAGTGCGCAGGCTCGGTCGGCGAGAGCGGAGGGGCTCTTTGATTTATTAACCGCGACCGCAGCAGCGATTGTTCGCGAATTTCCCCGATAATAATTCAGACGTTGATTAAACGGGCCACGTCGCCCACGCCAGTTCATTTTTACGGCCGATTCACCCTCGCGCCCAATCTCCTCGGCCCCGGCGATCCGCGACAGCGGGATTTTAACGCGCCATTTGACAATCGCGAACCGCCCGCCCACGCCAAGCTTAATCCACTGTTCGCGCCCAAGATGCTTTTACGCGGATTTCCCGTCATTATTTTATGACCTCGGCAGGATTTTCGCACGCTTTTTTTTTTTTTTTTTTTTTTTTGCCACCACGCCGAGTTGAGTTGAGTGGCGCGCGGGACAAGTGAATTTTTTAAATTCCATCCCCTTTCGCTGGGAGCCGAATGATATATAGGAAAACACCGCTCTACGCGGCTCGATGTCCCTTATTTTCTTCGTCCTCCTTTTCATCTTCCCTTCAATATTTTCCTACATCCGGACTTGCAACTGTTGATCCATAGCCAGATAGAGAAAATAAAAAATCGTGCGATAATGACGATAATGACGATAATGACGGAATTATGCCGCGCGGTAATTTTAATTCTCAAACTATTTGACTTACGACACAATAAAAGCTAGATGCACACGCACAATGTGCAATCATTTTAATTACTTAACATTACTTATTTAAGAGAAAGGAAAAAAAATATAGCTCTTTCGCCATGGTCGGCTGCGATTGAATCAATCGGTTTTAATGCTGGAAAAAAGCAATTATTTTGCCAACATTTTTCTTATAAGTTTATTACGCAATGGGCTAAAATCGAATACGTCGTGTTATTATCAAGGACTTTTTTTATTTTCCCGAATAATTATTTAACTATCTGTTTGCCAATCGACGCAATTGTGAAAATGTGTGTTGATTATTAGGGAGTTTGGAGATTTTTAATAATATAGCGCTATATTCCATTGCGATTGCTAACATAAACGAGAAAGTACATTATGGGCGTGTAAAGTATGTTTTGGGTAAAAAAAAAGAAAAAGGTGAAAAAAAAGAAGCAAAAATAAAAAGAAGAAAAAAAAAAGGAATGGTTTAAGTCGCGGACAGAATGGATTATGCGCGACAACGAAATAGTCGAGGGACGGTGCATTATGATAAATTGCAACTAAGGTGGTAACAAAACAGTTACGCCTGTTTGTCTCCTTTAATTCGTTTGCGCACTGTTGAATAAAGTCAGCGTGGCACTTACCACTTTAAGCTTCGCCTGGATCTCCCGCAATTTTCTTCTAGCAAGAACTTGAATGTGTGAAGATACTTGCTTTCGCGTTCTCGTTTTGCCTGTTCTCAACTTGATATATCGAGCAATGAGTTCATTGCGACCTGAAAGCAAAAAATTATTGCAATTATTGTTTGTTCAATGACATTTAAAAGATAAGCTTAATAGGAAGGACAATGTTAATAACAATGTTGTATTTGGAATTTAGCAGATTTCTCAATGTTCGCGAAACAGTGAAACGACAAATTTAATCTCAAAATGTCCCTTCCCTTGGAAATTTCGGCTTTTCGTTTAAAACGAAAAATCCCTTTGAATTTCAACGACGACCCTTCGAATATCCTTTCCCAAACTCAAATTATGCCTTTAATTTAACTAGTTGGCAAAATGCGCCAAGTGCTAAAATTAAATGTACATTTAATGTGCATTGCCGAAAGAATATTACATTTAAATATGTTCGAAAGGACTCGTTCAGAAGGAAAATGAACAAGTCATTGTGATTATTAGCATCGGTCTTAATCGTCGTTACTATTGTCACGTGTGTCGAGGCAGAAATTATTCAATTATAAAAATTATCCAAGCCCACCTAAATTCCCTTTCTATCCTAGGCATTGTGATCGTTGTAAAGAACCACCGAAGAAAAAAGAAGATGAAGAAAGAAAGAGAAAAAAAAAAAAAATTTTAATAATCCAGCAATTTTCATAGGCATTCTCCGTCAAAATATGAATTACATGTAATTATAATAAGAAACGGATATTTCATGTTTTTTTAAGGGCATTAGAAGGGCAATATGTCGGGTAAAGTAGAGGGAAATTTTAATGGGTAGTGGCCGAACAGGATAGAATATTATCTATTGAATTTTCGGTTATTACGTTATAAAAGTCCGTAAGGTTTATTCTCTTAAATTCATTATGTAAAAGAAAGCGATATAAGCTACTTAATGGCATAAATAAAGCGTAAGCTCATTGGACCGTAAAATCATGAACTTTTACTCATAATCGGTCTTATACTATTTTTCAGTTTTCTTTTTCTTTCAAACATAAGTAAAGAAATGAGTGATAGTATCCGGCTAATGTATTATAATATAGTCTTGGGTCGATTAGTAAACCACACAAAGCATTCGCGTTTAACATAACGACCGAGCTTTGCCACGTTATCATCTCGAGCCATAGAAATTTCATTGTGCTTCATTCGACACTTACTTTGCAGGAAACTTCATAATAAAACGTTATCAAAATTTTAATTATAGAAATAGAGTAGTGGTGAGCGGCAAAGAAGTGTTGGTCGCTCAAAGCGATAAAGCGTCGTCGGGTTTTCGATGCGAGGTAGAGTAGAGTGAGAGAGAGAGAGAGAGAGAGAGAGAGAGAGTGTGAGAGAGAGAGAGTGTGAGAGAGAGAGAGTGTGAGAGAGAGAGTGTGTGAGAGAGAGAGTGTGAGAGAGTGTGAGAGAGAGAGAGAGAGAGAGTGTAAGAGAGTTTGCTATATTATGACCGAAAGCTAGTGCGGCGTCACATTGAATCGCGGAAACTCGTATATCGCAAGAATAGCGGCTAAACGCACGTTCCTCAAACTTCATGGCTTTTACGTCGTAAATTATTGACTATTGCGGCAGAGTCTTCCGTCATTGTTCGTGTTGTATGTACGTAAAGGCAATTGGCGACGCATCGCCAAGGTAGTCGAAAGTTTTCACGATACGATACTCCACTTCCGCTCCGAGTACAATAGTCAAAATAATTGACAGCCACGACTCCGGGGCTATCTCGAGCAAAAGACGAAAATATTAATGAAAAAAGGGAGCGCGGAAGGGAGAGGGATGGGAATAAGCCGCTAAATAAAGGAAGTTTATTCTCTAAACGTAGGCATTGTTTAGCTTATTATTATAATTGGACCGGGTCTTGTCTTAGGTAGTGGGCGGGGATGTTTTGGGAATGATTGTCTCCGTCCGTGAAAGTAGGAATACTATTAAAACTCTTTTATGTTTTGATGTTCCTAGTTTTGCTATGAAGACAAGGGCGCCGATAATAAATGCGAGCAAATTGATAAAGTGGCCGAGGACGAAAGAATTTCGCTATTTCGCGTCACTCATTCGCGACAATCCGCGTAAGCATTGAGATGGGAGGGAGGGAGGGATGGGGATGGGGGGGGGGATTTTGCGCTTGGATGACCGACCTCTATGACTTATGACGGGAGTTTCAAATTTCTCAGGGATAGCAGAAAGCTGCGAGAAACGAAAGTCGCTCGTACGTTACGAGAGTCCGAAGTTTTTGGACGAAGGAAATTTTTCATCCTACTTTAAACCGTATAATTCGCGTGCTATATCAGGTATTGCAAACTTTTAAATACCTTTTTACATTTCAAAATGACGTACCGACATTATCGCTTTTGAATAATTTCAGACAGTCTTTCGAGGCTAAAGCATACATCAAAACTCTTTGGTAAATTTGCATTCGACTGGGAGGTGAGAGAGTATTCTTATCTCACAACACCGTCAATGTTCCTACGAATATTGTTAAGTCAAATGGACGAAATTTGCATTTAACCAGTTGCCGACGGACCTAGCACTACCTACCAACCACATAACCTGATTATCCTTACCAACTCAATGCAGCTATTTCATGACATTATTTTATACGCATTTATAGTCTGTAACATGAAATTAGAAATAGAGTAAAAAGAAAGTAGAAAGGGCTTGCTCGTTTTATCGATAATAATTTAGAGCAGGACGGAAGAAAATAATCTCACCTCTTACTATCCTCATAATTATGACGATGGTTGATCTTTAATAATCAATTTTAATTTTGCAATCAAAGCAAAGAAAATAAATTCAATGGAATGGTATTAGTGAGATATAACGATTGAAATTGAAGAAGAATGAGAAGAAAGTAAAGAAGAAAAAAAATTATCAAATGTCATCTCATGTTGATTTAAAGGCCTTTATTTCAGCAATATTTTACTACCTGACAAATTATAGGGCACAATAGTCATATTAAACTAGCCTTTGACGATATAATTTATCACGCAATTAATAATCATTGTATTAGGAGGGTGAAGCAGAAGAAAATTATTAGTATTATTGCTTATGGCATTGGATATAAGGAAATAAGAGCGTAATTTACACATTCGAGTAACAAGTCGCGCAATTTACTATTTATTACTATGCCTTCTTCTCGCCGTCCTACCAATACTTTCTCAGAAAATTTAATATTGCACAGAGGGCCAAGAGTTTTTTTGCCCACATTCACATTTTTCTTTGATGATTCTTTTTCTCCCCATTTTCTCTTTCCTCGTCCATATATATATATATATATATATATATATATATATATATATATATCACTCACTCTCTTTTAGCAGTTTTCGGCTTTCATCCGACCATTTTTTTGTAATGAATTTTCCATGAAGAGCAAGCTTTCACGCCTTATGACTTCAACACTTTATTGAACTTTAGTTGTGATTGAAGCTCAATGATTCGAATGCATGAATTCATGGCTGCCAAAATTAATTATACTTTCTAACTAATTTATTTTTGGCCAATAAAGTCTCCAGTAATAAACGCTGCTATTCACAAATGATGATATTAAAATTCAATTGAGCCGATTTTCTGACTATTGAATGCTTATAATTGTAAGCTATCCCATTCATCAAAATGAATATCATATTTATAATACATTATTTTATAGATTTGCAAGTATCTTGACAGATTAAATCTCTCGCTCAAACTTAATCGTTAATACTCGTTATTTTCCATTGTTGCTCCAATGTATAATTTATAAAGATAAAAGAGTATCATAAATTTAATTGAAATAAGACCAAAATTTTGTTCTATTCAACTTATTTATAATATGATTTATAAATATTTGATTGGAAATTCCAGAGTTTGACTAGAATTCAGAAATTTTTAAGACTATCCACAAGCATTCGCTTCATTCGCAAAAACTTAGAATTAATTAGTATATATATCAACGGTCTTAAAAAAAAAAAAAAAAAAAAAAAAACATTACCGAAGAATTTTACTATTTTCCGAAGGGAATTAATTTTTATAATGCACATTTTATTCAACCGTTAATTATTTCTTTCGCGATTTATTCATACGCGGGTAATCATTAATCAGCACATCTCTAATGAAAATTATTAAGCTAATCATCGAGTCTGAAAAGTAAAAGGCATTAACTATTTTACTTTTACATTCAATAAAATCTACCATTTGGCTTCGTGCATTTGCGTTTTATGCATTGCGCAACATTTTAATGTAAAAGTAATAATAACGACACTGCTTCTATCGTAATAACGATAAAAAAAATTAATGGAATAAAGATTAGACGAAACAAAAGTTGAAACGACCATGCTGACTCACAGTGCATACTTATTCGACTCGAGAGTAAATTAGGCTCCTGACTGGCACGTTAATGAGTAAATATTTGAACTCTTAGGCTAAGTACATTTATATTATATACCTAATTTGCCATGGAATGCCAAGCCCTTTATCAGCGTTCGAAAAAGCTCGCACACACGAAGCAAATACTCAAACGATTAGTCAGTTTCGATTGTTGGATTGTTAGTACGTAGCGGGTCCTTTTCATACGGAATTTGCCGCGCAATAATACAAACATTGAGATAAACAAGTTAATGCTCCTTCACAATTTCTCAATGCAACCGCCCAAAGATATCCCAAGATGCAGTGCTTTCCTTCTTATTTGTTTTTTTTTTGTTTTTTTTTTGTTGTTTTTTTTTGTTGTTTTTTGTTGTTGTTTTTTGTTGTTGTTTTTGTTTTTGTTTTTTGTTTTATGTTCATCATCCGAATAAAAATTACTGAAAAATGCCAAACAATGTTTTGACCCGGTGCATGTACTTTGTACATGCCGCAGGATTAAAGCACTGTCGCATGGTAAGTGATTTTGAAGTAAAATGAAAAGGAGGAAGTTTCTCACAATGACAAACTCGGTCGAATGAAATAATTCGGTGGAAGCTCGGAAATAGTACACGGAAGCGTTATTAAGCCGTAGAGACTAGTATTTCACTTATTATAACAAAGTAAAATAAACAAATGAAAAATGAAGGCGCAGTGAATCGCATTTTCTATAAATCCGTATAAATAAAAGGAGCGCGGCGGGGAATACTCGAAATACCCGGCTCACCTTACAGACATCTAAAATAAGAAAACGCCCCGGTCTAACTGGCAATAAAGCCTCGGCAGCTTCCTTTTGAAATAAGAGGGCAGCAGCAGCAGCAGCAGCAGCATCCCAGCCAAGATTACGGGCGGCATTTGCATTCAATTCGCGAATCCACGCTGGGAGCTTAAGTAAAGGGCTCGCGCTCAATCTAGAACGGCATCGTGGATACGCACTAAAGAGAGTGATCTGCTTGAGGAGGCGGTGCCAGGGAAGGAAGGAAGGAAGGAAGGAAGGAAGGAAGGAAGGATGAAAGGAAAGTAGGAAGGGAGAGAGGACGGAAGGAAGAAAGGAGAAGGAAAGGAAGAGAGGAAAGAGAAGAGAGAGAGAGAGAGAGAGAGAGAGAGAGAGAGAGAGAGAGAGAGAGGAAGGAACTGTTAGGAGTGGAGCGAGTTGGCGGGAGGGGAGGAAGGGAGGCAGCATCGGGAGGAAAATATCCGAGATTCCGGGCGAACCGCGCGATGACTCAATTTTGCAAAGAGCGCTAAATGGCCCCGGCATGAGCTCCTGGGTGAGCGGGAGTCGCTGTACACGTTCGTTCTCGCGTTCCTTCTCTGTTTTTGAAGGCCGGGCATTCCTCGGCCGGGCCAGAAGGGCTTCCGCCTCCTCCTCCTCCTCCTCCTCCTCCTCCTCGTCCTCCTCCTTCCTCTCTTCCTCCTTGCCACCAAGAAACTCACCTATCTGCCTAGGGGCTAGAAGCTCGCCTCCTCCTCCCCCTCCAATATCCCCAACCCCCAACCCCCTTCCACCAGAGACGGAGCTTTTCTTTCACTCCATTATCTTCACCAGCGGTCCGGATGCTGAGCTTCGGAGCCACCCCTAATGCCTCTGCTAATGCGCGCGCGGAATAAGTCAGGAAGGACGTCACCGGCCATTCGGCAGGGCGCTTTTGCTTTGCAAGCTCTAACCTTATTCTCGACTATTTTCCGCTCTGACCGGCAATGAAAAAAGCATGTGTCCATTTTTTTGCTTTTCCATTTTTTATTTTCGATTGGCTGGAAATTCGCAAAATTGCGAAGTCGACGTGCCCAAAGATTGACTGCCGGGCAAAATACTTTTGCTCGACCATGTTTTTCATTGAATCCAATGTCCTCGACGATCATAAAGAAGCGAGCAATAAAACTGCGAAAAATCGATTGATTGAAATGAAAGATGATTTAAAGTTGAAGTATATATCACTTTTTCACGCGTATCAAAGCTTAAGTGTGAGGAATCTTAAATCACCCAAGTAACTCTTTGTTGAACAGGATAATACGACAAAGAGTCCTGGCTCGACTGACATTGCACGCGAGCTAAGAAGCTCCCGACTAAAAGTCGAAAGCCAGCGACTGCTGTGTCGTCGTTAAAAATTATTCTTTTAAATCAATGTCGATACCCGAGCATTTATCCCAAATTCACTCGATTTCCCGGCAATTTTTCCGAAAATAAACTTTCGTTTTACAGTTACTCATCGTCCGTATTCTCTGAATAATAAATGTCGACAATAGATACATCGAGCTCGGGCCTACATTAGAATGGAATATAATTGCAGATAATTTGCACGGCCATCGATAGTTTGCAAATTCGAGAAAAAGATCTCCAGGCTCGTTTGCCCTTGTACAGAATCCTAGTCGAATGAGTCGTTGATTCGAAGCGTCCAAACGTGAGAAAGAATAAAGTAATGAAAATGTAAAGTGATTCATTAGACTAAATAACGAAGGAATCTACGTGGAGCGGCTACTTGTTGTATCGACGCTAATAATAATAAATAAATAAAGAAAGAAAAAAAAAGAAGAAAAAAAAATTCCCAGTTTGAAAGTTGATGAAAGAGATCGATAATCGCCAGGTCGAGGCTCCGGGCAAGTGCAGCAAGATTCAGTGCGCAGATCGGACGAGTAAGCGCGCAACGAGCAGGTCGAAAAGGAGCGATGATGATCGCGATCGGCGCCGAGGGAAGCTCGTGGCTCGTGGAGGGGCGACTCGCGTGCGCATCCAAAGCTAGGGGGTGGTGGAGTGCCGAGGTGAAGGTGAAGGAGGCGGGCGACGGGCGACGGGCGACGGGCAATCAACGTAAATCACTTGGCTGATGCTCAATTTAACAAGAAGGGCCATTATGATCGTGCACGGGGACTCGAGCATAACGAGAGGTAGAGAAACAGAGATGAAGGGTTGGTGGAACTGAAAGAGAGAGAGAGAGAGAGAGAGCTTTCCTTCTCGACAGTTTCTATAACTGCGCCCATATCTCTCTGCGTGGCGCACGTGTGTGCATAACGTGCTTTAGGACTGATGATCATGGTCGATACACTCTATATATACACACACGCTCTCTGTCTCTCTCTCTCTCTCTCTCTCTCTCTCCCTCTCTCTTTGCAGGCCTGCAAATGCTAGTACGTCCGGACGTAAATAACCGATTATCTTTCTCTTTATTGGATTTGCAAGTGAAGCTGTTAAATGTCATTGGAATTATATCGTGGATGCGTCTGTATGGGAGCGGGGGACGGGATCTTTCATGGGGGCCGTTAGGGCTGCTTTTGTTTCTTTCGAGTGCTCTCATGGCTTTTGTTGCAGAGAAAATTTGAACAACAGCGAGAACACTTTGTTCTTTGTAGGATTCAAGTCTCCCGTTACCGTTATAATTAGCGAGAGCTCTATGAGACGTCCATCTTCGCTCAAATGCATTTTATACGATTGCTTTTTGGAGGGGGCGGGGGAGACAGTATTCGTGAAATCGATCGACCGATAACTTTCATGTTGGATCACTAGATCATGAAGTGATTACGAAAGGACATGTACGTGAGCCCTTTTGAAGCTGCTCTTTACTTGTCGTGTCGCGAGCGAACAGTGCCAATCCTTTCTCGCCAAACACGATAATCGGAAGTAAACGTCGGAAAATCGTAATAACGAAGATGGGTAAAAGTACCGTGTCCGCGTAAGAGAGATAAACACACACGCGCGCGCACAGACGAAGGCGATCCGTGGATGATAGAGCTTAGAATGATTTCGTGCGAAATGCGCCAACCTTAATTCCCAATTAAAAATTAAAAAGCCGTATTTGGCCAGAGAAATGTCCGGGCTATCTCGAGCGAATTGAATGGCTTAATCGCTTAGCTTTAGGTCATCAATTATTCAAGGATCACGCGAAGAAAGTCGTAGGACCAATAAGAGATCGACGGCCATCGCTAATGAAATCATAGTCACGCGTGAAATTCTAATCTGCCATTAGTATTCCGAAAAAATCGGAATAAAGGCCAAAGGGTGCGATATTTGAAAAACAAATGGTCGCTTAAAATTCTTTTGTTGAGCCGTGGGCGCGCGCGCGTGCGCATGTAACGTTGAAAAGAAGCGCATAAAGGCGAGCTTGCGCCCCGAGTCGTTGGACGCGTGGGCCGGGGCTCAGCCGCGTGTGAGAAAGTCTTTACGTCGGGACAATGACAAGCGCAATTGTAATGTGCTCAAGGGATATTTGCCATCTGGCCCGAACCCACTTTTATGTCGAGAGCGACTTTGCAATTGTGATTACTCGCGCTCGGCATGTATAATACTTGTCGAGACCGATACGTCATTTCACGTTGCATTACGAAACGCTTGACTGTCTTAATGAAGTTTACTGCTACATGGATATATTAAGCTAGAGAGAGAAAGACAGGGAGAGAGAGAGATGGGTATACGACTGGAGGGAACAAGCGTTATCTCATGTGTTTGTTAATTCAATCGACTCGCATTTCATGGTAATAATCTCATATTATCTTTTGATAATTTGCTCCTAAAACTTTTTATGAATTGTTATTTACAAGCTAATAATATGTAATATTCTATCGTTTTTATCAATTTTAATTTTGTTTCAAACTATTGATGCACAAATGTTGGTTGAGATATTTTTTGTTTACATGTCGTAAGATAAGGTTGATAACGTCTGTTCGTAGTCAGCGCATGAAAAACACAATATTATAGTGAAATAATTGCACGCGACTTTTATTTTCTCATACATGTGTTTTGTAAAATTGTACCAAAGTTAGTTACGAGTCATATCATTATACAATAAAAAAAAAAAAAAAAAGAATGAGAATAATAAAAAAAGATGCACATGGCCGAATAATCGTTATAATGTTACAAAATATAAATGAAGTATTAAAACTTACTAAATCCTAATAGAAATTTTAAACTAAATCAAATAGAATCAAATGTCAACTTTTTTTATGATTATTATTATTATTCACAACGATTATCCCAAAATATGTTTCACGATTTATTATCAAAAGTTATTACTGTCAATAATTAATATTATTATTTTCTTTATCATGATTTTGACCAGGATTTTCGCAAAACTACTTTGGTATGAAAATAATTTCAAGAAATTGCACTATACAATCGACATTGCTAATATAGATAAGTTTAATTTTACAAAATGATCAAAAATGACGTAAATTATTCAAGAAAATCTTATTGCCTGCCCGTCCACGAAAACAAAAAAACAAAAAACAAAAAAAAAAACAAAAAAACAAAAAACAAAAAAAAACAAAAAAAAAAAAACAAAAAAAAACAAAAAAAAAAAAACAAAAAACAAAAACATCCCCGATTGTCAGTGCGTCCGGCTTAATAATAATCGTCGTATTAGTTCGATTTGCCACTTGTTCTCGCTGTTCTTCCGCTCAATTTCAAAATGGTGATATACTTCTTAAAAATGTAAAAACAGTAACGTCAAAAATAAATGAGAGCAAGTTTTTAATCTGATCAAACAAGCCTCTAACTCAAATACATCGAGCAATTTAAAACTTAAAAGGACCTGAACAAAAGTTTGCAATTCGTTTCACATCCTGCAAACGTGAAACAAAGAACACCCTTCTCTGACATATACGGAGAAAAAACTTTCTTTGCAGCGGCTTTCTAAAGCTGAAAAGTCGTTTCTCACTTTTTCATTTAATAAAACTGAGCGGGATGGACGGATCGATAGATATTTTACTGTCTCACAACGACGAACCGAGCAATCGTTAGACTGTAATAACCATTGTCCGCGGACTTATATTATTTTATATTTAAATATGCGGGAATAGGCGAGTGGACTCGGTGCTTTAATATTCTCGACTGACACACTTATCAGGTATTTACGTCCCTAAGGATAATGGTAATTTACGTAAAAGTTAAGGATTGACCGAGGTCTGAGAGGACATTTGGAATATACAGGCTCGTCCAATCAGACGACTCCCTATCAAAACTTCAAGATGATCTCTAATTATTATAATTGCTTGTCGTACGTCGAAACCTTAAGATAACCATTATCATTTAGTTAATCGTGGGTTTAGGCAGCCTTAATTTAACCTCACTTACCGCAAGCCGCACCTACGTTTCTCATTATTTGCGGAATTCAACTTCGGTTCCAACGCCATTTCCAGCGACATTGTCACAAAAGAAATAAAGAATAAAAAAAGCGACGATTTACTAAATACTACACAGACAGGATACTCACGGTCGCTCTCACCCATATATCCTTTTACACCAATTAAAGTCCAAGAAATCCCATCCACGCTCCCAGTGTATACAAGAGCACAATCTATAATCTCCGACATAGCAAATCGATATATAATTTTATTTGCTCCTATCTTTAATCATATTTACTTGGTACAACGAGAGGGGCCACACTGGCGCGTAATAATTTATTTCCTTTTCCCCCCCGGGCCTACCTACCGCTACTCTCGCCTCTCTTTGACCCACATTCTTTCTTTCTTTTTTCTTCTTTTGCTCACATTTACCAAACGATAGCAAAACGAAAAACAAAAATTAACTCCCGATTAATGCCTTATCCCCCCTCCCCCTCCCTCCTTCCCTCCTTCCCTCCTTCCCTCCTTCCCTCCCTCCCTCCATCCCTAGTCGTGGCCAAAAAATTTCGAAGAAAACTCGCCGAAGAAGTGGCTGCTTGTTTTCCCACTTCTTCTTCCGCATTTCCATTTTTTCTTATTTCTTTCTATTTCGCTTTGTTTGGCGAAATGATAATGTCTTTGCCGCTCACCGGCCTCGCTCCCAACAAAGAAATCGCTTCCTCGAGCGAATGCTTAATCACGGCGCGCCTTCGCGTCAAATCGTCCTCGTCGTCGTCGTCGTCGTTGTCGGTCGTCGTGCTGTTGGCTGTAGTGGTGTTGTTGTTGGTAGTTATGGTGGTGTTGTTGATAGTTATGGTGGTGTTGGTGGTAGTTATGGTGGTGTTGGTGGTGTTGGCGGTGATAGTGGTGGTAGTGGTGGTAGTGGTGGTAGTGGCGGTAGTGGCGGTAGTGGCGGTAGTGGCGGTGATAGTGGCGGTGGCTCTGCATTACGGCGTTAAATTGCTTTTGACGCGACGAGGACATTGTTTTAGTCCCACGAGCCGTGCAGCCGCGGTCTCGAGGATCCCGGGGGCGGTGGCGGTGACTTCCTCGCTAATCGATGTTCCGCAAACAACGAGGACCGCCGACCTACCCCCGCGCCTTGAGAGTCGGAAGTGCGTTTCGGGCTCGTTTGCTTGATTAACGAGCTGCAATTGTGGGAAGTGGCTGGATTCGGAGAAGCTGTTGGCGTCCCAATCCACGGCCAGTGACGATGATGGCTAATCCTGGCATCGCAGCCCTTTATTTCCTCGGCCTCCTTCATTATTCGCCGCTGTCCGCGCTCCTCGCAAAGTCGTAATCGCGCGTTGATGCTCGAGACCGATCGCAACCATACATCTCGCTTCGTGCCCCCAACTCCCTTCGCACTCACACCCACAAACACACTCACCTATAACCACCCCCTCCACACGCACGAAACTTTGTCCGCGCAGATTATAGCGCCAATTACCAAGACGGACCTCGATGCTCCGCTCGTGTGATTAAGCGCGTTTAATAAAGAGACATTAGAGAGTACGATCATATAAATGTTCCCTTCGATGACGTCTTGTAATGGTCGAGCGCGAATGCCTCCCCGCATATTTTCAAAATACATAAATTAAGCTTTTCAATCTCTCCCTTTTAATAAAGCCTCCATCAACCTCCTCTTTCATCCGCCCCACCCTCTCCCCACCCCAGCACTACCGACCATCCGACATTCCCCTACTATCCGTACGTTCTGGAGCTCGTAGTATGAAAAACGTCACTTATACGAAGGTGACGGACAGATTGTTTCTTTTCTTTCTATTGTCGACTCTACTTTTTCTCCGACTTTCACTAACTAAAGTCGATGATATTTCCAACTTCCTACTCTCTGGCAATGAAATACACGTGCACTCATCAGTTTTTTTTACTTAGAAATTATTACGTAATTGCGTCGCCCGTACTTTGGGGATGACGTACCGTCATTGGTCCGAGGTATATAAGAAGGAAAAAATGTCTATCTTAAAATCGAGAGAGAGAGAGAGAGAGACGTACTTTTCCACCCCATGAGGATGCTCGTTAATCAATAATCGTTACTACATCTAAAACTCTCTCTCTCTCTCTCTCGACGGCTTATAATTTTACTAATGAGAATTCACATTAATAGCCTTATTATTATTATTATTATTATCATTATTATTATTATTATTATTATTATTATTATTATTATGTAGGGCGCGTAATTCACGGCTACGTGATTTACGAATCTCTTTAAAGCTCAGTCTTCCAAATGTCCTATTGTAAAATCCTATCCTGTGCGAAGATGATCAGCGCAATAATTTTATTCACTAGGAAACTCTTGAGCACAGAGTAATGAAACGAATGAGGAAAATGCATGGATAACTGTAGGAATAAAAATCTTTCGAACCCACAGCTCGTATATACGTCGAGGTGGGTGAAACGAAATAGAATAAAGCGGGGTCGTGGGGGTGGGAGGAATGGGGTGGGCGAAGAAGCTCGTCGTCTCGGCTGACACGCTGACCCCTCCGGGCGCGATCTATGGCGACATCCATGGGCAGTTTCTACCTCTTTTTCGAAAAGTCCTTCTTCCTCCTCCTTTTCTCGCTAGCAGTACGAGCTCTTATCGCTTCCCAAGCTACGATGCGCTGCTACCGTCGTTCCATCCATCTTCCTTTCTTTCCATTTTCTTCGAGACGACTCATCCTCTCACCTTTTCTCACTCTCCCTCTCTCCTTCTCTCTCTCTCTCTCTCTCTCTCTCTCTCTCTCTCTCCTTTTCTCTTCCAATACAGGCACGCGAGCACACGCCAAAAAAGAGAGGAACGTTTATATACAGCGCTAGACAGAGTCAAAGAGAAAGACATACACTGCTGTGTAGTAAACGCTCGCGCTCGCTAGATATAGCAACGGGGATAGAGAGAGAGAGAGAGAGAGAGAGAGAGAGAGAGAGAGAGAGAGAAGCTATTCTGATCCCTCTAGCCCTCAACGTAGTCACACAACCTCGTCTCACTGTCTCGCTTTTGCTCTCTTTCTCTGTCGCTCTGGGGTCAGTATAGCAGTAACAGCTGTCCCTCCCTCTCTCTCTCTCTCTCTCTCTCTCTCTCTCTCTCTCTCTCTC
>NW_011948429.1:453019-460232 GCF_000503995.2 Ceratosolen solmsi marchali | reverse complement strand
TTTGCTTTTCTTTCAAAGCTTTTCATCTACCTACTACTACCCCATTTCTTACGGTGAAAAGATTGCGGATGACGCGCTTGCAAATTGCGACCGATAAACGTTGGTCGTTTAAAGTGTCGATGGCGATGTCGATGGCGATGTCGATGGCGATGTCGATGGCGATGGCGAGGAGTTCACTCTATGATCGAGCGAATGAGGCGAGATAGAAACACGGAGATGCGTTCGTTTAATATCGTAGGGTGAGCGAGGATGTAATGGATATTTTTTTTTTTTTTTCTTAAGACTGCGCACGCAAAGCAAAATTATCGTTAAGCCGCCCTTTAATATTAAAATAAAAAGTTTATTGGATATTTTCATCCTTGTGCGCTAATTGGCTAATCGATCATGTATATTTATACCAACGTGTCCAGGTAATATTTTTTCGCTTGCCTTTATATTATACATATTTAATGTAGCTCCCATTGATTTTAAACATCTTGCGCATCAAGTATAAATAGCAGAAAAAAAAAAGAAAGAAAGTATTAAGAGTATATATTGAATCCCATTAAACCGTATTATTCCCGGGATAATTGCATAATTGCTATTATTCGATAATAACCAAGTTAGATAAAATTGAGATTACTTACTCATATTCCCATAAAATTTATCATGAATAATTAATATATGGATAATTTTGCTTAAATAATAATATTGGGGCATGCGGGCTGCTCGGCTTCGATGAATTATCTCTCAGTACCGATGTCTGACACTTAAAGTTTTGTCGTGAAACTTCCACTCACCTAAATTCACCGACCTCTCCTCTACATTAACAATGTTTTTATGCGCTTTATATTGCTATTTGCGCTACCTAATGCTTCCTTAATGTGCATTTAATTGGCCGCTTATTTAATAAAGCGCGCACGACAATTTTTCACAATCGAATGCAAGAATAAAATAAATGTTTTTCTTAATAAACCGCTTGCTCGTTAATAAAGTCCTTGCTCTTGAGAGGAAGTTTGCTGTCGTTGGTGGAGATGAACTTGGTCAAGTTTTATCTTTGCACACGATAAGCGAGGATAGAAATTGCAAAAATTCTTAGGCCACTAGACGCTCACGCAACGAACGAACATACGGGAAAAGTCAGGTTTACGATGTGTGGGTATAAATAGGATGCAAGCCATTGGCGGAGAGGCGAGGCTAATCAAGCGTTAGCCTGATCTATGTGTTTAATAAGAAGCGCCGGGAATAATCTTTTCTTCCGTACTCTCGTGAAAATATCGACGAGTTCGAAAATTGAAGTCGAGAGAGTTTTACGGGAAATCTGGTTGTAAAATTTCGTCGGAAAATTGAATCGGAAAATTGAGTCGGAAAATTGAGTCCTCGTTCAAACTGGACGTTCCCATAGGCGAGTATTTTGTTAAACAATTTTTGAATTACAAGTCGGTGGCAAGCGTTACCGAGGCTATTCTTAAATAAGGATAATTAAATCGCTCAGAATCTAAAGTGTAATATCGACTGTGATATTTATTAAAATGATCCGCCACTCGTCATTACCTTCGATAAACTTTTCACCCGTAAAGTTACATCTCGAATTAATGTTAATGTACGAGAGGGTTGATTATTTTAATCAAATCAAGCAATCTACGTGGTAGCTCAATCAATAGAAAATTACGGTATTTCGTGTAAAATTGCAGTGAAGAAAGAAAAAAAAAAATTATGGGCGCCTAGTTCAAATGGAATAAGAAATATCTTGACTGTTGGCGGCTTATGGAGCATTTAACCGAGGGCGGCCAACGTCACTGCTTACACAAGACCCAGATAAAGGAATTTGGAATTTTCACCCGGTTAAAAGTGGCAGATCGACAACAGCATCGTCGGTGGGAATTGATGAATCGAGCTGTCAAACTTGCTCATACCAGGGCAAGGCGATTTCCAATAATGCATCAGCGCTCTGGATTAAACTAATCGCCCATACGAAGCAGCTTCGTACTTTCGGAAAATGATTGCTATGCCCGCACGAGACTCCCGGCCGATCTTTCCCATTGAAGCGACTGAATCTCTCCTTCTAAAGGGTCAATTTCACAAGAACGCAGGCGGGGAGTGAAAAAGTGCCACAGGGCGCCGGGGTGGGTGAAGACACACACAGAGAGACAGAGAGAGAGAGAGAGAGAGAACAGACGACGGATGGAGAGAGTCGCAAACGGTGGTGGAAAAAGAGGAGCACCAGCTGTGGGGAGGGGGGAGAGAATCGACGGTGAGTACCACGAGGGGTTGGGTTGGGTTGGGTTGGACGGGAGAATGATGGGAGTATGGTGGATCGGGTGGGGATTTTGGATGGGGCGACGGGGGATGGAGGGGTGCTGAACGTGGAGAACGGGGAGAACGGGGAGATTGGGAAAGGGGAGTGGTGAGGAGGAGGAGTAGGAGGAGGATGAGGAGGAGGAGGGGGGGGAGTAGTCGGTCTGCCATCTTGGCCAAGCCATTACGCGCAGAGTTTAATTAAACTCGGAGAGATGTCAAAGGACTCGGCCATGCCGGCAAGACGGACAATGCGGACGCAGATTATTACATCGTCCTCGTTCTGTCCAGGGATCTCCGGGGCAACCTCCGACGTCCCCGTTCTTCCGTCCCACGCGTGCGTGTTAACGCTTCCCTCTTCGATAGACCGCCAACTTTCCGTTTGCAGCTTCTCGCCCTAGCGCTCCCTCAGAGCTCGACAACCTTCGGAAAAATTCGACTAATTCCAGGAAATGTTTAGCTAGGAATATATTCAATAAATATTTAACAATCTCATCCTTTCTTATTTCCAAAACGCCTATTACTCGCACAGCGCACGCACACATAGACAAATATTGGACTTATAATCGTAATGCTTGTGAGTTATCCAATTTCATTCCAACGAATTATTTTAACGCCTTGTTTTATAGAGAACGTAGAGAAATTGTTGTGGAAAAATCAGCCTTGGCGATAGGAAAATGCGGAGAAAGGAGGAGACTATTCCGCGAGTTTATTGAAATTCAAACGATAGGGAGGATTGTATAGAGACGCTGGACTTTTAAGTTGTGAACTTAAGGAGGGGAGTGTTTATATTAATTTTATTTAAAATACGACTTGACAGGTCAAATTTCCTATAAAATACTTTCATTTACGAATATATTTAAGCGAATGTCTTTGTTTAATCCTATTCTCAGACATATGTATATATATATATATATATATATATATATATATATATCTTATTTAGGGCAAAAACAGTCTTATTTAATTATTATTAATTTGTGACGTGTCAAAGGATCTTAGCGTAAATCAGGATTCCGATCAAAATATCCTCACCAAGTATTTCTATTGTCCCGCAATAAAAAATGTTACCAGAACCTCACAACGCTTAGACGACAATTTAATTTTCCACTGAAATTACATTCTTATTTTGTTTAAAAAGAAATTGCTTTTTTTTTTCTTCAGCCGGAGGTATAAATAATCATCTCTACATTCGCTCACAAGTGAGTGAAATTACTTATGCGAAATGTGTGCCGAGCAAAATTAAAAGAACAATTTATGTATCGCCAATGCAACTTTCTACCGAATGCAAGATTATTCAGAAATGCGGTCCTTATATATTTTACATTTTTACATTGTAATGAATTTTAGTGTTCGAAATATAATATTGTCTTCCTATTAAAAAACCTAACTTTCTAAATATTTTAAATAGATTACTTATTGTCATTATAATAATTAAATTCCTCATGCCGTGTGTACGTATTTAAGAGCAGTAATTATTCCTTTTATAAAAGAGAAATAAGCGTTAGGTACTGCGGATAAAATTGAATACCAACTTAGCCACACATTTTTCCCTCTTCCATTGAAATATTATTAAATTTCTTGCTTAAGAATAAATTTTTCTTTAACCGCATTCAATGTTTATTACAAGCATTACAAGTAATGAATATTTATTTAACTAAGCACTATAAAGCTATAAAGATTCCCTCCCTATGTGTAAGTGCTGAAAATATTAGTATTTTATAATCGTTATAGTGAGCGATCGTAAGTTTGATTTTATCTTGACGTTTTGATAACTTAGATGATGAAAGATAAGAATTGTAAAATTGCTCTATTCGTCCTCTGTTAATTATTATGATTGCGGATTCTGCTTAATTCCCGCATTATGATTGACTTGAAGAGTCAGCTTCATAAACGTAAACGTAACGTCAGTGTTGACTAGTTCAATTATGATGATTACATGCACAATTGGAGTAGTTAAAAGCGATCGGAAAGTTATTATGTGCTCGATGCGGTGAATGTAAGTTAATTTACGTACTTGGATGAGTTTCTTTTAAGTTTTATCTCTTCGTTAATTGGTCATAAATACTGCATTTTAAATTAATTTGGCCAAACTTATTTTTCGTCCCAGTAAATACAGGATAATTGCAAAGCTCAAGTTGCAGCGGTTAGTGGAGTAAATTTATTGTCAGAAAACAACAACAACAACAAAATATATACTAAAAAGAAGATATGAAGAAATTTGAATAACAATTAATTTAAAATAATTTATGTAGTAAATGCAAATATTCATCTGAATATCCTCTGTTATAAAAAAACTATCTGGAGAATGTACTTAGCGTTTATCTCGTTTATGACGCGATCGAAATGTTGGCCAAGGACTAACGAATTTCTTCCTTAGGAATACATAAGAAATTTCCTCCTTTCAGTCGCTGGCTTTTATTTCGCAATATTTGCATATCACGTAAAAGCGGTTGCTTTTATATTCGCAATGTTCACGTGTCATCTATGCGTATGCGTTCTGCCACGATTTTTTTTTTTTTTTTAACAAAACATGAAATTTAAGTATCAAAAAAAAAGAAAAAGAAAAGAGAATAGAAAACGCTAATTCGGACGTAAAAACATAATTAAAACGTATGTTGTCATGGATCGAGATTTATTTTCCTTAGAATCGAGGCGTCTTATTTGAAAAGCTTATGTAAAAGATTGCATAAATGATATAGCGAAGTTAACTGAGTGAAAGAGACGGATATAATGCACAAGCGGGTGAGGTAGGCGTGTGCGTGGTTTACGAGGGACCTAAGTCCCTTCATGTACATAATAATGCAGAAGGCGAACGTCGCCGCTTCCCATCGCAATTCAAAGGTGATGATCGTCTGTAAGTACCCTTCACGAGCGACATAATTATAAACAAATTGTTACAATGTATTTTAATATCGCCAGTTAGAGCTAAGTGTTGAGTTTCGTGTTTCTCTGGCTCTCTTGACCGTAAAAGCACAATCCTCGACTCAACATATTGTAAATAATATACTTTAATCGCGCTTAATCGATTATTCAAGGTCGAAGAAAACAAGGGAATATAAAATTTTGGGTAAAAGGGCATAAATTGGAAATAGTACTTAAACAGAAGAATAATCTTTTTAATAACTTTTTTCCACTTTTTTTCAACATCTCTCAATTCAGTGCCCAGGTACTTTCTTCTGTACCTTTTGTCTCTATGAAACATTCACGTGATGAAAAGCACATTCTCGCGGATTTTCTCGTTTTATCTTTACTGCCCAGGGCGCGTGTAATTTTTCTTCTTTTTTTCTTTTTTTATACATTTTGTCTCCTCTTGCCGCTTTGTTGTTTGCAATTTTTATAAACTTCGTCGCTTCTGACGCTGCACGAGAAGGGTGGGACACCGAGGGTCGCGTTTACGCATTCTTCGGTCTCTCTCCCTCTCTCTCTCTCTCTCTCTCTCTCTATCTCTTTATTTTCTCCTCTTTCTCGCTCACTTCCCTCTTCCTTTATATCACTTTCACTGTCTTTCTCTCGCCTCTCCTTCATTGGCATTCGCATTCTAAATACGCGTTTCCATTTAACCTACATTCCTTTTAAATACTGAACCCTATTTGATCAAGCTATGAAAAATATTTGGATAAATGTGTTATAAGGTCATATTAACGCGCTTATCGCTTTATTAAAACTTTAAATAAAAAAAAAAAAAAAAAAAAAAAAAAAAAAAAAAAAAAAAAAAAAAAAAAAAAAAAAAAAAAGAAAAAAGAAAAGACACTTATGATCCTTTTCGCAATAACGTGCACGAGTAATGCACTTCTTAAGTACCTAAAGTAGGAATATCGAAATTTCATTTTCTAGGGGCTTTAACGTAAGAATGCTTATAAATAAAAAATTTTCATGACTCGCGCAGATGCGATATGATGTTTGTTGGGAGTTAAGTTAACGGCTCTAATATAATATAACGAAATTGTCGCTGGAAATATGATCCGAATAATAATATTACCAACCCAATGATTCGGCAGGGATGAAGAATCGCGCTGCTTGAAAATGGAAAATAAAGCCGTCACTCGCGTTGTAAGTTTGGAAGGAAAAGAAAGCCGAGGCCAAAGGAAAGCCAGTTTATTATTAAAATTAACAAATGCCCGTTAAGGCCTCGAAAACACGGCCCATCCTACTATCCTGCGCTCGTGCGGTTATTATATCATCCTGATTTTCCACATTCTTCCTCAGAATTCCTTGCAGTTCTACCTTCGAAACGCTCCCAGAGGCAGTTATGTGTACCTGCGAGGGCGTTGCGCGCAAAATGCCGTAAAGCCATTGGCGGCTTCCTCTCTTTGCACACATACATTTATACACGCTCGTCTTTAGCGCAAAGTAATTAATTTCTCCGGCCCCGCCTCTCTCCTTTCTCCTTCTGTCTTTGCGCCCCGCGTCAACGGAAAAGGGAAAAACCTAATGAAAGTAATTCCAGACGCGCGGGACTTCCTTCGCCGAGCTCGCGATTTCTCGTGATGGGATTGGGGTGGGGTGATGGTGAATAGGTGGGTAGGCGGGTAGGGGGTGTGGAGGAAGTGCGGAGGGAGTGCGGAGGTGGGTATGGGAATGAATGGGGGGAGAGGGGGGGGTGGAGCTTCTCTAGTCAGGAGCCAGAGCGCGCGGCCAGGTATTTTAATTAGCGCAACAATGGCAACGACGAGGCGTTGTTTCATATTTACGTTCGCGCTCGCTCGGCTCTTACGACGTAATGAATATTAATTCGCGACGCGATGTTCCGCCGAGTACTATCTTGCCTGCCCACGTATATCCCCACCTCCATCCACCTTCGCCGCCGCCTCTTGATTATCTCTTCTTAAAGTCGCGGGCTTTTTTCGAGACGGCCCGACCTTTATCCCGGTTACCCGCGACTTCGCCACCTCCCCCTCCCCCTAGTTTCCCGTACCCCGTCACACCCCATTAC
>NW_011948429.1:439170-452966 GCF_000503995.2 Ceratosolen solmsi marchali | reverse complement strand
CCGCGGCGCACAATTAGTCAACGAATGGAAAGCCAGTAATGTGCCTTACTTAGCCTCTGAGCGGATATTGCGCGTTGCGCGGGTAGATTGAAGGGTTGGATTTACCCTGTTTCGTAACGAGGCCTCTTAACCATTGGAAAGTGTCTCTTCGCGAGAGCTCGTAATCCAACGGGCTGGAATATTTTTATAACCTTGCTA
The DNA here is from genome assembly GCF_000503995.2 of Ceratosolen solmsi marchali. Classification (NCBI taxonomy): domain Eukaryota; kingdom Metazoa; phylum Arthropoda; class Insecta; order Hymenoptera; family Agaonidae; genus Ceratosolen; species Ceratosolen solmsi. The sequence goes on along the minus strand of NW_011948429.1, from coordinate 452,768 downwards.
ATTACGAAACTAATATGCAACGATTTCTACGCCTTAGCAAGTATTTCCCCGTAGCTTCAACGCTTCTACTAATTCTCGTAAGTGACGAGAATTTTTTACTTTTTATAAGCGGATGGTTTAACGACGACCGGGAAAATAATAACACCTTTCAGACCTCGTTAGAGGGAAAATGTTAGCGAGCGAATTAAATATGAAATCCGACATGGATGGCATTTTGATGGACGATTTTATAAAAGTGCTTAATAATTTCTCGCTAGATTGTCTATTAATTCGAATAATTTTGAAATAAAATTTCCAACAGTCTTTCTGGAATTACGTGAGTATGAATATTTTCAACAAATTACTTTCCATCACAGCTCCATTAGCCATTATGTTCATTAACAATACTAGTTATTTTTATGTCGATGCTTGGGATCAAGAAATACAGGGGAGAATTCCATTAATGTTTAACTCTATCGGGGCCTTTCGATTTTAACATTCTAATTATTCTAAATGATGAAATGTCGAGTATCAGCCGCAAGATGTACATTCTCAATATTTTATCTAAAGATGGAATGGACGATCAGATAACCTTATCTTTCTCACTTCTTATTATTAATGCTTCTATAATTATAAATGGCGCCGGACATTCTCGAATGTTTAATATAAAGGCCATTGTAATTGAAAACCATCTGTGAGCTCGTAATTACATTACGGGCGTGGCGGGGTAGAAAGGTAGAAAGGCCGTTCGGACGTTTTCAGGAGGACTCGAGCAGTTTTTATGGTAATGAAAAATCGACTGGGCGAGAATCCGCTCGGCGCGTCATGTTCGCGGAACGAAAAACCAGGGCGGGCCAAGGCAAATAATAGAAACTTTTAGTGAGCAATAAAAATCTATTTTACTCCGCGGGCAACAAGTAGGAACGGGTGCGGAGGGCAAAGTTTTCGCGAACTCGCGTGCGTGCGCGCCTGTGTCGGAATAATCGTGGAAACTCGGGAAAACTCGAGAAAACTCGCGGAAACTCGCGACGAAACTTGGCACTCCCGATCGCGCCCTCGCTCACCTAACTATGTGACTTACTCGAAAGATCGTTCAAGATTTACAGGGATGAGGAAAGTGTACGGGAGGGGGTGGGGTGGGGTTGTTGGAGGAGCGCAATCTCGTTTATCGTTCTCGTAAATCCGCGAATATACACTCCCCTGGCGTTCGCTCGTGCAGCTGCTTTAATCTCTTCTCATTTTACGAGACGCATTTTACGACCGAGTGGAGATACCGACGAACTTGCGGCTTTCCCGCCGCGGATGGTCACTGTAACAGTGGCTCTCGCTTAACTGCGGGGGCAGAGGAAAACACGTAGTCGGAAGGGTACGCACGGACACTTTGGGAGACATTCGGGAAATTGCTGGGTGAGCGGGAGATGACACCAGGACCGGCAAAACGCAACGGAACTCGGCCTTGCGCTCCCAACACATCCCTCATAGTCGTTTCTCGCTACGTTTGCGGATAATTCGCGAATACCCAGTGCCGTTGGTTGCACCCGTCTCTACCCAGTGCATTATTAAGTCGCGAGAAGAAATCTGGAATTACAAAGCGACATCTGCTCTTAACGTGGCTAAGATCTAAAAAAAAGTCTACTGTCACGCTTTAATATAATAATCAAATCAAACAGTTATGAACGTACGTGAGGTTTAAAAAAAATTCAGCTTAACCGTATAACCGAAGACGAAGTATTTTGCCCACTCGACGATTAAAGAATTTATCGAGAAACTTGTCGATGTTTGTTCTAAAATAGTGCCTGATATTTTCGTAAAAAGTTTTGCGTATTGTAATTGGCCGATTGGTGGGAATTAGATTTGTCAGATGAGAATTTGCGTGGCGAGACAACTTAAGCTCATAATAAAAGTAACATTCCATGATCCTAAATATTATGGGACATTAATAACTATTGATATTCCTCGCTCAACCATTAGTTTGCAATTGATAGAAATATTTGGCATTCGATGGTCAGACTATTATTACAAAAAGGTTGTCAATGAATATTTCAATATTTTATTTGAATATCGCGCAACCAAATATATTTATGGGCCGCTCAATTTCTATATTTGACGACGGCAGTCGTCAATAACATCTCTCCCTCTAAATATTCAATTTTTAATCCGCACTCCTCGACATATTTTTAACTCAATTATCGATCGTTCCGTTTGCCCAATGCTACAAAAATCCAACTAATTCGTGTCAACGTAAAATCCAATGCATCACGAGCTCGCTTTATCCAATAAAAAAACTCCATCTAAGCTCCCTCGAAAATTCTCCTCTCTCAGTACAAAATGTACATTTGAAATATGCAAAAAACCAGAAAAATGGGGAGCCCCTAGGAATAGTCGTTATATGGGGGGATGAAGGGAGTGTGTATATGTGTGTGGCGAGGGGGGATGGGCGGTGGATATTCGTCGTGCTTGCAATTGGAATTGTTCGATGAAGGCCGAGGATCGCGCGAACGCGGATAAGCCGCGGGCAAAAGTGGTCAAGACGACAACGCCCGGGGGCGCTTTCCCCAGCATGAAAAGCCATTTTACATCGCGCCGCGGGACGCCGGGGCGTCTGTCGGCTGCCAAAGAAGGAAGGATCGAGAGAGAGAGGACGTATATCGGCAGGATACGCGGGCGTGTCGAGCCGTGGAAAGGTGGTGGCGGCGGCAACGGCGGTGTCGGCGGGTGTCCCTCGCTCTCTCCAGAGGCGTCGGAGACGTGCGACTACGACACCACTCGGCTTCCGCCGGTCAATAACTGGACACTATCTACTGATGCTGTTCTCCTCCTCCTCCTCCTCCTCCACCTCTTCCATCTCGAACGCGACCCCTCCCCTACGGCCTTACACGTCGGCTCTTACTTTTGCCGACGCGCGTTTGCACGTTCTATCCAGCACCGACTCGCCGCCTCCCACGCTTAAGGCCTCCTCGGCACCTATTCCGGCCCGGTCACGGGGTCTCGGTCGTCCACCATCTTTGGGTATTAATTTTGCGGCTCGCCGATGCTTCTTAATTTATCGAACAGCGAGCAACGTGACATTAGCGCCCTACCACCTCCAGTCGCTTTGCCATCCTTCTGAGTGCGGCGCTTGTCCATGTCCTTGTTCCGCGGTATCCTTGGCGTGTCGGGGCCCGGCTTGCCGGTAAACGCGAGTATATGGGTAAAGCCGAAGTGACAGCAGCGTATCGGCCGGCTTTCCCACTTCCATCGATTCCGTGGTTCGTAAGGCCGAGAAGATCACACACAGCCTCGGCCACTCTTCTATTATACGTCGGACATGCAAATATTGAATTTCCTTCGCATCCCGCCACCATCTGTCCCTTTTCTAGCGCATTATATCTTTCTCGGATTCACCCTCCGTCGTCTGCGTATTTATGCCTCCACGAACTTTCACTTAATGCTAGCCAACGAATCGAATGATACAAAGACGGAATAATAATACATATAAGTCGGGGACACACATACACACGCGGGCGCGATTGTTTGTGAATATTCGCTTGGCTTTGAGGCGCGTGCGTGCACGAAAGTTAAGAGGAATCTTATGAGCGATAATTCGACAATTCTAATATACGTATTACGATGTTTAATTCATGAGTGTATGTCGTTGCTCTTGTAAAAGAAATTAATTTCAATGCACATTTTGTATCATTTTCAATTGTTTATCAAAATATATAGTGAAACGAGGTATTACAAAGCTACATCGATAACACATTTTGTACTGATTTCTTTAGTTTGTTATTAATTTTGTTTTTGTGTTTGTTTGTTTGTTGTATTAATTGAATTGAAACGGTCCGAGACACGTTAATATAATTGGAATGCATACATATTAAAACATACATACTTAAGTAAAAAAAAAAAAAAAAAAAAAAAAAAAAAAAAAAAACAAGCATTTGATTAGATAAACCTCCTCGTTGTATTAAATATCGCTGTAATATCTTGTAAATCGCGCGTATTGTTAATTAGATATTTTTAAAGGATTGAAAGAAGCTAATGAAGGAAGTAGAAAGCTCGTTATTCAGTGAGATTATTGACAAATTTATCTATCCATCTTTAAGTATTTAACCAATAAGAATTAATTTGGGGCTGTTTATCGCTTAATCGTTTAATATCAATGAGATGTTAATGGAAACGCCAACACTACATTGGATATTATATCAGTGGACAGTAGATTACACGTTCGTGAAAATAAAATGAATAAATAAAGCCGAGTTGAGTTGGCCACAGATGGCAACTATTATAGTATACGCGAGTATTATAATTTACCAGTTTAAACGCACAAGTAAGTGGAAAAAGAATTATTGAATTGCAAAGAAGGCGAAGAGCTCGGGGCGTGGGATGATGCAATTGCAGTGGAGATGTGGGAGGAGTGGGCGAAGCATCATTCCCATATCAAACAGTATGAAGTTGGCGTTAATTTGTTTGGAAGTAAGGGGATGCTCGGGTTGGCTGGGGCCGTCAATCGTCTCACTCGCGTCTTCGCTAAGGTGGCTGCCAAAGTCCAGGGCTCGTTTTCACCCTTCGGGGTCGAGTCACCGAGTCTCGTCCCGTCTAACGGAGAAAATGCAAAATGAAAAGCCAGCAAAGTGAAAAGGGACGGGGGCGCGCATCTCGAGGCGCCGGAAGAAAGTCACGTCGGCCAAGGATAGGCTGCCGCGCGTCGAAGAGATATACGAAGGTAAATTGCCCCGAGATATTTAATCCTGAGAGAGAAAAGGGCTGATCGTTTATTGGCTCGTCGCTTCGGCGTCGACGGAAGCAACGAAGCGAGGGCTCGCCGCCGATGAAATAAGTTTTGCAGGCGAGGGATCGAAGGCCGATCGCGTCAAACCATCTTCGCGCCTCGTTATCCTTTGTTGAGAGAAACGAAGATAGCGCGCTTAAGACATGTGTATATATATATATATATATATATATATATATATATACACATGTCTTAAGCGCGCTATCTTCGTTTATATTATATATATATATATATATATATATATATAGAGAGAGAGAGAGAGAGAGAGAGAGAGAGAGAGAATGAACGCAGCCAACGATTGTAATCGACGTTATTACTTTCCCTCTCCAAAAATTCAAACCGCCAGATTTCAACCCTCTTCCGAAGCATCCACCGCTATATTTATTTTTACCTTTTTAATTTGTTATTCTCTCTCTCCCTCTTTTTCTTCTTCTTCTTTTTTTTCTTCTTGTTACTCGTTTTCTTTCTCTCTTCTATTCTTTTTTTTGGCAATTTTGGAGAGAGCCGCCTCAAGATACGTGTCTTGATGTTACCCTTTACTTAATCCTGAAATACCTATCGGACCGCTAAACTGCTCCGAAGAGTTTAATTAATAGTTGCATTTGGGAGCGGTGTGTGCTTCTTTTTACCCGGGTTTACAAGAATTCTGCGATGAAATACAGACTGTAGGTAAAAATGAAATAACGTTTGGTATAATTGAGAAATTTATAGCATTGGTAATGCCGTACGCGTAAGAATGTTGATTCTAAATGTCGGTATGTTGCAAGCGATTTCTACACAAAGTGGCTGATTATAAGCTTTTAAAATGATCTCGATAGGAAGGTCGTCGTAAGCGAGTAAGAAATATTGGCAATTATAGTATGTATTCGAGGGGAAGGCCTGTCTTTATGAAAAGAAATTTCGAATGATAATTATAGAGGTGAGGTTATGTCGTGAATTAAGATTTGACATTTAATAAGAGCGTGCGAGCATCAAAGTACAAAAGTACAAATAAGAGGCTCCATTCAAGTAAACTTGGCGATTGGAGTTATTCGGAAGAATGGCGCAATAACGCAGCAAACTCCTGGAATAAAGACGGGGAGGGTTAAAAAGTTGGAAACGTAGAAAATGGGTGGGGTTTGGAGGGAGGGGGATTAAAAATCTGTCAAATGGTCGGTACAGAGGGGCGCTGTGTAAGGCTCGGACGACGGGCTCGGGTGGTTAGGAGGCGTCGTGAGGGCGGCAAAGTATCGGCATCCGAGGATAAAATTCTTTTGTCAAGTCAAACTGAATGAGAACGAGATCGGGCAGAAGCAATGAAATCATCCGGTACGGGGAACTTTATAGGCAGGGCTATTCGAGGGAGAGGCGGGGAGGAGATCGACGGGGTTATTGCTTTGCCGTGGCGAGTCTCACGGTGTGGTTATGTCTGCGCGAACCTCCTCGTCTCAGTCGTAGCTCCCGATGGTGAATGGGCGATAGAGCGTGTAGTGGTACTCGTGCCGGTGGTGCTGGTGCCAGTGATGGTGATAGGGTCGGAGGGCAGCGGTAACGGCTGCCTGACTCCAGTATCCTTACTTACTACTAGCGAGCAATATCGCCGCGCTGTCACGTAGACTGACCTCAGTTCCACCCAATAACGACCCTCTCCTCACCTCACAATATATATATATATATATAGAGAGAGAGAGAGAGAGAGAGAGAGAGAGAGATAAAGAGACAGGAGAGAATGCGAGAAAGAGGGAAAGGAAACAACAAGTCGGACATTTGTGGAAATGTATTCGTCACCGCGCCTCCTGATACTCCACACGTTGTCTTCGCATGTAATTAGGAAAGACGAAACGCACCACCGCATTTATTTGCGTCTTGGCCGTTTGACTTTTCAGTTGAAATACCTATTGTCTCCTCGCTAATGACAAAGTCTATGTAAGCTAAAAGATACGAGTGCAATCTACTGAAAATCGTTCTTTTTGCTAAAGCATTCGGTCCCAATCACCACCCTCCCTCCAGCTAAAGTTCAACCACCATCGTGACAAAGTAGTATCCATAATGTAACAACGGCTTATTCAATGCCCAAATGGCTGCGTAATGGCTCTTCTTACAAGGCACGCATTTCCTACTTCATCCTAATTCTGAGTTTACCAAAATTAATGGCTACACGGGCGATTAACTTATCACGCTGTGGCGCACTTTCATTATTTGCCCCGTGAGGCAACAGCCGCTCAATCAAATGAGCAAGATTTTCTGATTATCTCGAGACATAAAGACAGCAGTTATTATTTACAAGATCGAATGAGATGAAGGACCGAGGAGTCGTAACTGCTTTTTACGAATAGTCCTTTAGCGTGGTCACTAGCACATGTTGACGAAACAAAGGGTCGCCGATATCACGGCTCTAAGTACTTACCGTACATCTTTCCCTCGTCGGACAGGATGATTTTGCGACGACCGCATGGTGGATATATGGTGAGTGCTTCCTGGAAGCTCTGCTCGATATCCGGCGACCAAACGCCCTCGGCGTCCGCCGCCGATAGGTCCTTTTCATCCTGTTGGATTTAACACGCGGCTCATTAATTATTAATAAGATAGGTTGCCTATTATATCGGATAGTGATAATCGATAGATCGAAGGGAAGTAATTCGGCGAAAAGAGGATCAAGGAACATAATCGAATGTTTCTATATTGTGCTTTTCAAGCAAAACAATATGATCCAAGTCTCTCGGTGCATTATAAGAAAAAATTTACTTTTTCCTTCAAGAAAAAAATACAACATTTCCATCATATATATATATATATATATATATATATATATATATAAACATCGACAAGTTAATTATATGCACGAAAGGATATTGTAAAGCGTTAATTTAATTAAAGATAAAAAGGTGCCCCAAACTATTGACTCGTCTCGCTCCTTCATAAAGCCAATTCATTAATTCAAGTTTAAGTGTCACTCGAGGCTTCATCTGTCTTTATTCAATAGCTAATCCACAATTGTCGACAATATCTTACAGATGTTTCGTAAATCAACGTTATAATGTAAATCGATAAATTATGTAATAAATGAGCTTGTATTAAAAATATTAACCGTTGCACGTGTCGATTGGCATTATTATTGTTTGTATTTTCTTAAAATATTAAAATAAAAGTATCAAATTAAAATCTCCTTAATAATGAATATGTACATTCTCGCGTTTTATATCTCAATTAATTTTTTGATTTTTTCAATTTAACATTGTCCGTTTAGGAATGTGAAATTGATGGAGCCAAAGCCATATCAACACTGCTTGATATTTTCATTTCATTTAAGTAACATTTCATTTCGCTTGTGAAATATCTGAAATATCTCATTATTTTAACAAAGTCGAACATCATACAGTAAAACAAGTTACAAACAATTGTATTTTATTATTCGATTCCAATAATTCCGTAATTTTACATTTATCATTCTCTTTTTCTTTAAATATATCTCACGTTATTTATTCCGATGCACATGGAACAATCGAGGTCAGACATTTTTAATTTTTTTCTTATATTTTCAATTATCATTACTTTGCTTCGTTACAGTTCTTTTTCTTTTACATTGTTGTTTTTTGTTTTTCCTCGTCGTAGCATTATTTATGGGTAAAGGAATGTACCGTCGGGATAGATATATTTCTACTGAGCCCTAGGATTCTGTCGAAATAGCAACAAATCTAATTCGTTCGATGCGAAAATAACGGGTAACTTTGGTAAATTTGCAAATTTCCGGCCATGGCTCGTGGATTATCAAGTCGATTAACAAGTGTGACGTGACGATCCACGTCTTGGTGCCTCCCCCCCCCCCCTTCCCCTACCCCTGCCCCACCAATCAATTAACTTCCGGGCCAGCTGACGTATCCGTAAATAGCTTTAGAGCGGACGATATATTAGTCGCTAATCGAGGGCCACGCAAAGGTAGAGTGACATAAGTAAGAGTGAACGTACATCGCTGATGTCGCCAACGTCGAGATTTTTCGTATCCGAGCCGGTGCCGTTGGCGTCGGGCGGCGGCCCGGAACTTGCGGGAGTCCACGGTGAAGAAATGGTGTCGGCTGCAGCCACCGCACTGCCTGTAACATACAATAGAAAAACAAGCAATTTAGCATGGCGAATTCGTGAATTTTCTGTATTTTCTGGATTTAGAGATTGGTCGGTATGGGTGATTGGTGGGGGGGGGGGTTTCGAGTACAATGCACACAAACACATGGAGAGAGCGTCGCAATCAAAAGTCGGACATTTCGTAGTATTAATGGCTCGTGGGATACAATTGACAGTCCCAATGGTATTTACGTCTTTGAAAGCACGATTTTTTTTTTTTTTTTTTTTTTTTTGTTAATCGCTTATGACCGCTTGTGGCGATAATAATTATATGAGTTTTATTATAAAGATAATAGACTATCTTTCTCGATAAGCAAAGGCTGATTTTATTGTCGGGTAATTATATCGTATAATTTCTGATTTGCCAAAGCAATTCTCAAAACTTTCTGTCACTGATCGATTCGATGGATGATTAACCAGCTGTAGATGGAGATGTACGGGCACATAAAAATTTTAGCTTATCAATGATAAAACAAGTTCTTCCTTTTCTTCTCTTTTTCTTTTTCTTACGGCAAAAGATTACTAAATCCGCCAAGTTTCAGTCCTCTTTATAGATCAGATAACAGTTATCGATAATATAATGGTTATGCTGGGAGGAGTTTGTTAAGATATATAATTTTATCGAGAAAAATGTAACTTGGTGTGCACTCACTATAACTCCAAGAGGTCTTCACATTGTCTTTTCATGTTCACTTTATGAATTCTCACGTATTTCTACGGCTATGCCCTGAGGAACCCAATAATAATAATAGCAATAGTAATAATAATAATAATAACAATAACAATAATAATAATAATAATAATAATAATAATAATGATAATAATAATAATAACAACAACAACAACAAGAACAACGATAATAATAATAATTATTATTATTATTATAGTAAACAAAATGTGTAAACATGACAATGAAAATGTAATTAATACTTTAAGTAAGAACAAATTAGTTTAGTGCTAATACCCACAGTCGATGACTCCTGCATACTTCAATAAGCCGTGGAATAATGAGCTAATGACATTGTACGATGACGCGATTATAAAATGCGAGTCAAAGCGTGCGTCGACGCTCGAGAGAGAGAGAGAGAGAGAGAGAGAGAGTGAGAGAGAGAGAGAGAGAAAGAAGCATCGAATAAATCAAAGTGCAATGCCTTCGTCTGCGCAACAGCATTGCACGGATATCCTTAGCTTACAAGGATGCGTAGCGTATCCGCGCGATGTGATTCACCCGGCCTCAATCGAGTTTGCCCGGTAGTCGAAGATACGTATGTGCACGTACGAAGCGTAAGATGGAAAGGGCAGCAGAGGTGGCTGAGGTTTGGTCGATCAGAGAGTTTGGGGGAAGAGTGAGAGAGAGAGAGAGAGAGAAAAGAGCAGAGTGGAGAGGAGTAGAGGAGTAAGGTAGGTCGTGAAATTTCGAGGAATCCGAAGACTTCCGGAGGATTGCTGACGCAGGCACGCCAGCCTGTGGAAGTCGCGGAACGCGCACATTCGTGGCAGGCGGCCGCGGCGGATGCTCGCGCCCCGGGAGATTCAATGCCGACGAGCCAGAGTCAGGATCGTGGGACGACGTCATTTTCGCGAATTTCGTGAATTGCCGTAGTTCCTAGCTGCCGAGCGCTTTTGTTTGGGTTTTATGTACCATTCTTGGTTGCGGATCATGTTTTTCGAAGCTCGACACGATATTAATACAAACCCTGGGCGTAGCTGTCCAAGGATCTGAATATTTCATTTCAAAGAACCGTGTCACCGACGAGAATTCCGAGCGACCGACTCGACAGTCAATTTCTCATCGCCTCATTAGTTGAAAATTCGCGCGAATGCACGGCTACGTCCTGTCAAGCCTCTGTGGAGCTTTTATCCTCGCGCTCAATCGTTCTCTGGAAAAATTCAAGCTCTTGGAGCAAATTGGTCGCGGCACTTGGCTCCTTTATCCACCATCCACCATCCCTTTTTACCTCGATAATGACGTAAACGGGCGTATGGGCATTCGTAAAATGAAAAGACAAGAAAACAAAAAAAGCATTGAAGTTTAGTCGGCCGACGCTACTACGACGACAAATGTCGCGTAATGGCCAAACATTATGGTCGTGGGGAGTGCATCGAGTGCCCACGTGACGTTCCGTGGAGCGATAAATAGCAAAGTCGTCAATCGGCAGTCAAAGGCTGCCAAGGTCTTTTAACCTCTAATAGAGAAAAGCATAATCGGTCTATCATTCATTCCCCTTTAAAATTTTCAAATTCGGCCCTTAAGAGCCTCCCCCTCCCGCCCCTCAACTACACCGCAAAGCCACCGTGAATTCGGTACGACGATGATAAGAAGTTCCGGTCACAATCGCGTATTGCTTTAGCAGAATGAGACTTTTAATTACACGTGGCTGGCCAGTGTCTTTTAACGAGCGCGTGCTTTCCCATTGAATGGGCATATCAATAATATTTCAGAGAGCTCTCGTTAAAGGGATGAAGCAAGGGATAGGAGCGGAAGGGAAACGGCGAGGTTCGACGATACGAAGAAGGTGAAAAAGTAGCATGAAGCGCCGAGCGCATTGGACGCGAGTTGGCGCAACAAGTGGCCCCCTGATATCGCGTATCGCTGCAACGCCAAGGGGCCAGGGGTGGGGGCCGTTGCGAGTGCTGCCGTGGGCGGTTGCTCCGCCCCGTAATGGGGGTGGAGTGTGCGTCGGCTACCATCCCTCCCGCCGCCCCTTTCTGCCTCCCGCGCGTTCTCCGTCAACGTCGTCGTCGCCCCCCCCCTCTCCCCCTCTCCCCCTTCGCCCTTCCCCCCCACCGCGGCCAACAACACCGCGCCTCATCCCATCAACCCCGCCTCGTAACCCAGGCCGTTGCACGCAGCCTCTGACGAAGCAATTCTGCAACCCTGATACGCATACCTGCGCGCGACTCTACAACTTTCCCTCGATACGTTACGATCCATGTGGATCCATTTCGAGCCTTCCTCGCTCACGCCACTCCTCCCACCGCCTCACCGTCACCTCCGGCGAATTTCAGCTTTTCAATATCGCCCACTCGCATTCGACTGGCCTCTCTTTATTCGTGCCGAGTCCGTGCTGACGCTATCAATGTTGTGCATGCGAAGGACTGGGCGCCCACCTGGATATGTGGAACAGCGTCCTCATATCCCGACTGTCGGGGAGGCTTTGAATTTTTGAGGCTGACGCGCGAATTAGCGAATACTTTCACGTAGAAGGAGGGATGATGTTGTACGAGTTGGGATGCAAAATGTAAAGGAATTCGTTGAATTCTCGTATTGTTAATGAATTTTTCTTTGGTTATGCGCTGGCTGCGTATATAAAGCGATAAATTGTGGCAATTAAATTTTGATTTACGTCCGCTTTAGCATCTTAAAATGCGGGCATAAGTGTTTCGCTGGTTAAATGCTTATAACTGTATTTCATCATTATGGCTGTGCGCTCTCTTTTTCCCATAAAGCAAACGGTATTTTACTTAATTAGTTTTAAATGAAATATCACGATGTTCGGCTAAATGCTTCATTACGCAAATAAGGTTACTCAAGTCATTTAATTACGGTCGGCCGATTATCTCAATTGTCATCTTACATTGTAATACAAAAACTAAATAATATTGTCTGTATTATTTATTGTACGAGTATCTTGATGCTTACCGTCGTTATTTTTTATTAAAGTTGTCGCTATTATCATTGTCATTTTCATTCTCGTCGTCATTGTAATTATTATCATTTTTATTATTCCTGTTATTGTTGTTGTTGTTGTTGTTGTTGTTGTTGTTGTCGTTGTTATTATTATTATTGTTGTTGTTATTATTATTATTATTAATATTATCAATGTCTTATTGTTAATGCGTTTATTCGGGATTTGTCGAATGGACTCGGGAGTACGAAAATAGCCGTTTAACAATTATCGGCGACATCTCTAAATAATTACAAAACACTGGTGATGCTTTAGAATCTCGAGGCACGACATTATTAAATAATCCATCAGGCCTTAAAATCGCGTCTTCTGTCGTCAAAAACCCAGCCCCGATGTTTATTTGCCAAATGAAGTGGCCTCTTGGCTCTTCTAGAATCTCGTGGTTTTAGCAGTGACGTGGTTCAGGAAGTGAAATTTCAACGGCTTACGGGGCCGGAAAATACAAAATTCAAACTTCAGGGATCTCAGATGGCCGGCAAAACCGCATAAGACGCTTCTAGGGTGGCGTCGCAGACGCAGCAACAATCTTTATTATCATCCCCCTCTCTCGGCCTTTACGGGCTATGTGGAAAAATGACAAGAAGGTTATGGGGATTAGTGCAGGGGGATTGGGTGAGGCAAGTTAGCGGTAGCTAATAGAGATACGTGGATGAATGTTGTTGCCTCGGGTATAGGGGGTCAGGGTTAAGTCCGGGTTCGAGATAGAATACATCCAGATGCGTATGTATTCGGAGCCGGGCGATGCCGGATTGTCGGTACAGGAAATATAGATCATGGCGGATGACGCTTGGCTGCATTGGCCGTGTACGTATGTGGCCACGGGGCAGTGGATGACCGGCGGCGCAGGGAGGTAGGAGGAGGTAGCTGGAGTCGGGTGACGGGGGATGAGCTGGAGCCACGCGAGGAAGAGGGATGATAGTGGCGATCACGGCCGACCAACTGTGAGGGACGAGGGGATGAGGACGAGGAGTAGAGGGGAATTGGTGTGGCGGGACGATGGGATGAGGGACCGTCGAAATAGGGAGGAGGAGGAGGAGGAGGAGGAGGATGAGGAGGAGGAG
>NW_011948429.1:414550-420061 GCF_000503995.2 Ceratosolen solmsi marchali | reverse complement strand
AATGGCGAGTGGAGGAGGAGGAGGAGGAGGAAGGAGGGTGGTGGCGATGGTGGAAACGCGCGGATGAAGGATGTGGAACGGTCGGCCGAGCAGTGATAGAGGGTGGTGGCCGTGGCGATGGTGGTGGCGATGGCGGTGACGGTGGAGCTGGTGGTGGAGGTGGTGCTGACGGTGGCGGTGGTGCTCGGGGAAAGTGAGGAATGGGGAGGGGGGAGGGGGGAGAGATAGGGAGGGGGATGAGGAGGAGGGGGGACTGAAGGGTGATTGTGATGGTGGTCGAAGGGGTCAGGGAGGGAGAGAGGCTGTTGGAATGTCAAGCAAGACCGCGCGCATACCCCGACGGAGAGAGACGGAGGGACGCGCACTTCTGCGCACTCTTTGTCGTCGGGGGAACTGGACGCTCGGCATCGGGAGCGGGGCAGCGCGAGGAAACGAGGCGACGTTGGGGCGACGTTAGGGCGGAGTACGACATACGTACGTGCGTCATAAGGAGGGAAGGGGTTGCGGGAATAAATAGAGTGGGACGGTCGAGAGGGAATTCTTGAGTTTCTTCAAGTGAAATTTCCGTCTCTTATTAGGATTAAATAAAGATGGCACGTCCATTTCTTTTCCTCTTTTATTTTTCGCCGTGCCACCTCCCGTACGTGTAATCAATTTCAGTGAATTAAGTGCACAACATAAATGCACGCGATGCGACGGTTGTTTTGGTGATTTACATCGAAATATTAATTTCCTCTGACAGTCGCTTTTTTTTTGTGCTTTGTTGGCGTTTTAAAAGTTAACTCGAGCCTGCATTAATATGCACTCGCTCGTGTGTAAGTGTTCTATTTCCGTCTGAAACTTTACATGGTTATTTACACTATCGTAATAAAATGGCGCACGAATTTGATATTTAAACGCCTCCAGTAATTTAATAAACATAAAAGGTTTCCAGTCCAATAATTTTCTTGTATACCGTTCGTGTTACTACTTGTATTGGTTTTTGTTGGCGCAATAGCGAGAATTATTCGTTAATTCCTAATTAATTATTCCCCCTTTGTATTTATTTTATGTTTTATTTTTTTTTTTGTTCGTGGTTCTATTGCGTTTGCTCTGTTTTTTAAACGTTTCAAGTGCAAATCCAGTTCTAACCTGTCGATTTAGCTAAAAATTAACAACCGACGAAGAAAAAGCGTTGCGAGCTCGACTGTTTATAATCAAAGACTTAATAAAGCCTTATGCGTCCATAATAAAAACGATGACAATGGGGGGAGGTGTGAACGAGGGGGATGAGAGATAGATAGATAAATAGAGAGAGAGAGAGAGAGAGAGAGAGAGAGAGAAAAAGAGAGAAAAGCGTGATTACAAAAAATGCTTAATTTTAGTGAAGCAATCGCTATTTAAACGATAGGCGGAAGTAGAATGCTATTTTACAAAACATGCCAGTCAATAAATAAAATTTGAGTTTTATGAAGCACTAACGGGGCAAAAAATTCAATCCTGCATTTTCAGTGTTCTCGGAGCGAGAATGACGGGAGCGTCGAAGGATGAGAACGGGATCATAAAACAGAGACTCGGGAATATTACGAGCTCGAACGTGCTTTTCGTCCACGGGGCGCAGCATTGTCTGTCCTTATTCGTGGTAGTAGTACGTAAGCTGTAAATTTGCCGTATAACGATTTGGAGTCCCTTGCCCCCCCCCCCCCCCGGGTCCTGCTCACGGTGGCATTAGGGCCGGTAGTGCCCGACTGATACTACTTCTCGGCGCTTAGGATCCACCGGATATTTCGTTCGAGCGATAGGAATGGGAGTAGCGCAGTGGGAGGGATGAGGGGCGAGCTGTTCGTGACCGCCGAATCTGTACGCGAAAGCCGAATAAGAGAGAAGAAGATAGTGATGCGCGCTAAAACAATAGGGAGATGATTTAGTGATCGTGCGTTTGTTAGCGTTGACCACAAAGAAATAGATGAGCCGAAAGACGATCGAGCCTAAATTGTGTAAAAGGCCGTTGGGAGGTTTCGATTTTGGAGATGTTGGTGTGAAATAATCAATTGACTTGTCACGGAATGTTGGAATTACTTTTTGGTAATAGCGATTGTGATTGAGACGAGTTGATTTTGAGTTGTGGAAAACACTGAGGCTTTGTCGCTTGTTAAGCGAAGAAAGTAATTGCGCGAAGAATGAGATAGGAAACAGCACGAGATCCGACAGATGCGTGAGATAACTAAAGGCAAAGACAATATATCTTCCGATTAATGTAATCGTGCAAAATTATTTAAGTATTCCCGAGAGACGTGGCAACTGTTCCAGTGTAATTCAATAAAGTATTGGATGGTTTGATCATTACATCGGCAATACTTTAGTAACGAGTTTGTAAATAACTCGGTTCATTATCTAATAATACCACGTATGTTGTATTATAAAGAAACATTTGTATATTAAATTTCTTAAAATAGTTTATTGGTATTCTTGATTATTTAATTTATCGCGGACCAAGTGAGTCGCGCATTAAATACTAAACGAGAAATAAGCTCGAATTCAAGTTATATTAAATGTACCCAATTCGTGATGCAACTAAACGAGCAACAAAATATTAATTTAATAGTTATTATGAGATGTACGAGTGAATGTTTCACGATATTCCATAATTAAACGTTAAACGGTTGGATATTTGCAAGCGTTAATTGAAAAAGTAGCTCGAAGTATTTACTTCGAGTTGGCAAAATATTAGGGCGAGCAAGCATTCAATACGTCCCGTATGTAATATGAAATCGATACAATGAAAAGAGATAACGATGCGCGTAAATATAGAGTGGAAAAAGATGGACAATTAACATAGATGAAACGAGGTCATTGAGAATATTTCAATAATGAAGTACAAGAGATTACTCATCATCATTCGAAGCTTACTTCAGGCAGTGAACGAAACTGAAAATTTACCGACTTCCAAAGTTATGCAATTTAAGCACCGTGTGTACAGCTACCATCTCTTTCGTTACTTTACGTTTTTATAAAAATACGGTGACGTACCTTACTTTCGTGGCCAGAAAGTGTGGAAGCGAAAAGTGCGATAAAAGTAAATAGAAGAAATAAATTAGAAAGAGAGTAGAAGTGTGAGAGAGGGAGAGAGACAGTATAGGCAAGGGTGAGAGAGCGTAGGAGCATTCATAGTAGGGTACGCAAGAGCATATAGAGAAGAGGATGGGACATTGCTGGAATGCGTCCCGTTTAATATCGCGGAACATTATATATCGTCCCTCTTGTCCCTTCCTTGCCACCACTACCTACGCCACGGATATACACTTGCAATACTGTATATTTGCGAATATTTGCGTTCGAGCGCATAAGAGTAAGTGAGAGGGAGAGAGAGAGAGAGAGAGAGAGAGAGAGAGAGAGAGAGAGAAAGGGGGTCGGGGGGTATATATGCATAAATGTTTATAATATATGAATTTTTTAAAGTTTCGAAAAATTTTGATCAGATCTATAAAATATATACGAGAGAGAGAGAGAGAGAGAGAGAGAGAGAGAGAGAGAGAAAGAGTATGAAGAAGGTGGTGGGCTAGGGTGGATCTGACAGCAGTCAGGCGCTAAGGCAAACAGAAATTATAATAAATTTTTCAAATTATTATTCATCCGGAAGTACGTTTTGGGAAATTATTATACAACATAATAGTCGAGCTATAATCTCCCGAGAATTGAAATCTTTTTAATCTTGGGCATATACAAAGAAAAAAAGAAAAATTGGATAATTAATGCAATCGAGACTATGATACTCCTTTTTTTTCTTTTTGTTCTTTTAATGAAATTGATTTAATTGTTTTGTTTTTAAATAGTAATACAATAAATTCTCTACTGAATTGCAATTTAATATTTTAACTTTACCAACCACAATGTCTTTACAATTTCTACTAAAAATATCTCGATACACAAGGACCTCCAGCATTCGCTAAATCTCCATTGTCCTCTTATGGGACAATATTATTCAAGCGCGTTTATGCATTAATTAATAATAAACTGACTCAACAACAACAGCAACAATAAAAATGAATACGATGGCTAATAATGTTCATCCTAAGGAAACAAGGAAAGAAAGAAACAAGAGTGACAAAAGACGAAATAACAGATTGAGCGAATCACAATTTGTTGGTAAAGGGGCAATACTCATTAAAAATACGCTTACGGGTTTCTAGGTTCGTCAAAAAAGCCTGACTTATTTAAAGGACATAAAGTCGCCACTTGAAGCCGAGCGAATGTGCAAAATAAAACTTTAATTACGTGGCATATTCCCTCGCGAAAAAGAAACGCTTAAAAGCCTCGACTTGCACGATTAAAGAAAGAAAAAAAAGAAAAAAAAGAAAAAGAAATAAAAAAAAAAAAAAAAAAAAAAAATTTGTCCTCTCTCCACTCGACTCGGCACTTAGAAAAAAGTAAAATCATTGCGCTCTGTCCGACCGAAAAACTTGACTCTAATGAATTTCTCGCCCGCGCACGGATAAATAAATGCGGCGAAGAGGCCGCCTGTAAAATAATACAGGATTCAAGGGGAAAAAAAAAAAAAAAAAAAAAAAAAAAAAAAAAAATAACGACAGCGACGACGACTACGACGAGGACGACAACAATAAACACAAGAATGAGCAAACAAACGGGTGCGGAGGCACAACGGTAGTGTGAAACTCGTAAAATACGGCGATGAATAGGAGGGTACGTCTGACGGAAAAGAGGAGGGTTAATTTTGCCGGGACGCTTTACACGCGTGGGACGACTATGAGTTTCGCCCGCTTCTTTTTTCCTTTTAAATCCACGCCGTTTTTAAAAAAAACGGCCTTTAATTCGCATAAGCCCGGCTCTCGGCTCCTTTAATTGCAAAAATCAGCGGCTCATTCCCAGCACTCGAGGGAATATCAATAGAAGTAAACGGGGTGAGCGGATGGCTCCCTGTGTGCGTGCGTGCGCGCGCGTCCGTTGGGGGTGGTGGGACGTTGAGGGACGTGGCGAGACGGGTAAAGGGGGGGGGGGGGGGGGGGGGGGGGGGGGGGGGGGGGGGGGGGGGGTGGGAGAGGATAAAAACGAGATCGCGCTCTAAATAGCAAGTTAGAATCGAGAATGGCATCGTTCGTAATTAACGTCGTCATAGGTTCGCTTGTGCGCCCGACTTCGACGCACTTGAAAATGCGCTCGCGGAGGAGGAAAAAGAGGATGCACGAGGTCGACAGTGGCAGCATTGTGGCCTTTCTTCCAGCGGGGAATTCTCTTGGCTTTTAATTTCCACCCGAATTAACGAGGGCTGCGTTATGCCAATGTTACCCGCAGCTATCTAACGCAATTAACGCTCGTTTTTTGCACATTTCATCCTTTCTTATTCTACCTCTCATCTCCTTCTTCTTCTTCTTCATCTTCTTCATCTTCTTCATCTTCTTCATCTTCTTCTTCTTCTTATTCTCCTCCTTTCTCCTCCTTTCTCCTCTTCTTCCGATTCATCTCCTTATTATTTATTATCATTATCATTATTATTATTATTTATTATTTATTATT
>NW_011948429.1:367197-414319 GCF_000503995.2 Ceratosolen solmsi marchali | reverse complement strand
TTATTATTATTATTATTATTATTATTATTATTATTATTGTTATTGTTATAAATCATGTATTTCTTCTTGTTCTTGTTCATGTACTTTCCAGTCACACTTGCCTCGAGCAATTCTGCTGTATCGCGGGATTCACTCGGGATTCACTCGTCAGTTGACGACGAGAGCTTTTCTGAAAAGCATTGTTTTTCTTTCTCCCTGTCGTTTCTTCATTCGATTCGCTGCCGCACGAATTTGTCCCGCTAATTGCACGGAGCAACGGGTGTACCATTTCATTAGGTTGAAATCTCAGTTCTTTTCATCGTCGAGCTTGTAAATGGATAATTATCTTATTGAAACTGGCTATAAAGCGCCTGTCTGCATTTTCCGTCCTTATTCTGCTTTCCCAAGCGAACGAACGAGCATCAATTGCAATAAACCTCGGTAACTGTGTGGCACAACGACGTTAAAATTATTAATCCGCTTCTCATTGTCGGATAATTGATATAAGTCATTGTGCTGCCATTTTAAGCAGTCGAATTTATTATAATAGATCGAAGGTTTTGCGTCGATCGTAGAGAAAGCAGGTAAATCGTACTGCATCGATGAATCGATCAACGGTAGATGGGGACACGATGAATCCGGGCATCAGACGGCGGCTTTCCACCACCCTCGAGCCCAAAGTAATTTCCTTTGAATTTTTACGCAAGAGAATTTACAGCTTTCTACGAGAGCATCTACTTTACCCGCAAATCCTGCCACAAAAGACAATATTCCACTCGCCCCAACTCCGATATTCCATATTCCAATTTAATTAACATACGAACGGGGCAAGTGTGAATTTCGACCAGTAAGAGTGAAATTTACGTCCCACCAATAATAACAATAGAGAACAAAAATGACGACTGCAGAGCGCATGACACAAGCTGATTCAAGCATGAAATTTACATTAGCCACGGCCTTTAATTTCAATCCGATTTATTACATTTTTATTATCATTACTATTTATAATAACAATGATAAGTATCGAGCAAACAACAAAAGAGAAAAAAGGAAAGACGACGTAAAATAATCCGAAAATGCCACTATTCCAAATCTAATGAATCGCTTTTGCCTTAGAACTGATTATAATATTGAAAAGCAAGAATAGTGTAAAAAAAATTATGCGCTCGAGCATTATTGATTATCGAAAACAATTTATATTGACGGTATAAAATGGCTTGGCTATCAGGATGTTTGGCAATACATGGCGCTCCCAGCAATAATTGGTTATATTTATTCACCTTATGGACAATGAAGCGAGCGATATTCTCTCGCTCGGATTAATTCGTTGTAATCTTAATGTGCGCAGTCGCGCCCCAAGCGATTGCGGTATAAATGCATATGATTCGGTAACAACTCGACAGCGCGTTCTGTCGTTCCCAATTAGAGGGATTAATTTACATACTACCGGATTAACTCCTCGCCTCGATGAATTATTCAAGCTCATGCTAATAAGTCCCGCGCCGCGCTCGCGCTCCCTCAAGTCGGACGGTCAATAATTGAATGCTCTTCCGCGTATCCTCGCGGCTTAAATGCGCGCCGCTAAGAATTAAGGTCTCCTTCCCTCAAGCCCTATTGAGTTCGCTGCTTCTTTCGCTCGAACACGTCGATCGGGCGGATCGACTCGCCGAGGCAGGACGACCTCAAGCCTCCCCCATACCCAGCGAGTCGATAAGTAAGCGACGCTTATTAGCCGATTGATTAGCATCGACCTACGTCGACGATTACGGCCGACGATCGTCCATAAATTTTAGGGACCCGCGACGCGCTCTGCCCCAACTCTCACCAACAACCACGCTCCTAACGAATTTCCACAGCCACGTCACGCGACGACGATTAACCGATTTATCGGGCATGCGGCTACGGAATTTAGGCCGCCGCGATCGAGCAGCGTATCCCCGGGGTCTCCTTAGTCTCGTTCGTGGGCCGAGCATTGCCAGCTGAAGATTATCGACGCCCTGTCATAAGGGAAGGAGGAGCCCATCCGTCGTCTCACCCGCGCCCAATAACCCCACAACAATTGCATAATCACGATTGGAATAGCACGACGCGCTTTGTCCGGTTCGTCGAGCGGAAATTTGGTCCCGTTCGCGCGTCATTCGCGTCCGTTTGACGAGTGGCGGGAAAGAGCGTAGGAAAAATTAATTATATCTGTCACGTCGCGCTACTACATCCTTGTAAAGAAAAAAAAAAGTAAAAAAAAAAACAAAAACAAAAAAATGAAAAAACAAAAAAAAAAACAAACAAAAAACAAACAAAAAAAAAAATTTATAAAGTGGAATGATTATGTCGCTTGTAGTAGCGAGGACTTTATTATTACTCTAAATAGACGAGTTGCTAGCTCGTATCGTAGCATCTACATTTTTCATTGTTCTATTTTTTTCTATTTTTTTTTTTTTTTTTTTAACCGAGATATACACACTTCCCCCTCCCCTCCCCTCGCCCCTTTACATCGCGAATATTCATTCGAGTGTCTAAATGTTTGTCATGTATAAGCGAGATTGAAAAGTGCGCGCGCTAGGAAATTTATAACGTGATTATAGCGCGAGTGTGTTAAAAGTTGTGCAAATACTTCTCACTCTCTCTCTCTCTCTCTCTCTCTCTCTCTCTCTCTCTCTCTCTATGTTAATTTTCCTTCGTCCGCGGGACTAAAATAACCGGGCTACCGGCGAGTTCGCGCAACACTACCAACTAAGCGCTATCGCATTTTCGAGGAGGGAAATTCTTCGCTCGTAGTCGCATATTTATCGACTATCAAATGCATTATAAGTAAGCTCTTATCTTATTAGCGAGTGCATTTAAAAAAAATCTCGAAAGAGAAGTATGAGTGAAGGGATGGTGGGAGGGCGGGGGTGATGGCGAGGGAGCGATAGGTGGCGGCAGTGTCTATATTGGACGCACTTGGCTCGCTTCTGGAAAATGAAGAGCAGGATAGAGTGTAATGAGTGGGGTGATAATTTGCAAAAGGCAGTCGGAGGATAAACGAGCATCCTCCGTAGGCAGGACTGAAATAAGTAGATTCGCGCTTGTCGTGCCAGCGCTCGGCTTTTTCCCACGGAGCCCAAATCTCGCGGCGTGCATCGCCTCCGAAATTGCGCAAAGCCAAAGTGCCGCGCAGCTCTCGCTCTCCTCGTACGCTGAGGACAAAAGAAGCAGGAGGCGCAAGAAGCGATGACCGGGAGACGGAGTGGAATGGGATGAGCGGGTGGTGGTGGTGGTGGTGGTGGTGGTGGTGGTGTAAAGTAGGAGAAGGAACAGGGGAAGGAGAACGATAAGACCTTTGTCGGCGAGGTGAGGCGAAGATGCTCGTTATATCGTCGGGTTTTATCGCGATGCGGTGAGACGCGCGGTAGGGTGAGATTGGGGAGGGGAGAGGCGCGGGGAGACACGCGGGCGCGCGCTTATAGAGAGATCGCGCGAGCGCCGGGAATGCCTTTAATCGCGAGGCCCCGGGGGGATAAAAAGGGCGATTATTGAAAGGCACCTGTGCGACTCGCCGCCGAGCGCGCAAAAACATTTCGGCCTCGCTCGCAATGATAGATAGCCGATCCTGTTGCCTAACCTGCCCAGCCATCATTTGCACTGTCAATTATACGATCTGCCTGATGCATCGCTCGATCGAGCGAGAGAGTCTGTGGCTACGTGACGAAGGGGAAATTGTTGAGTGGGACGTGGGCGCGGGGGAATTAGGCGGATAAACGCGTCACTATGACTCTCGGTCTTGGAAAATTACGTTCGCCCCCTCCCCACCGCAGAGTAAAATTTATTTTAGGCGCCTCCTTTTTGTCATGCTAATACGCTGAGAACTTGGAGGGGAATTGCTATCATTGTTGGCAATGATCGTTATGGCTTGTGCCGTTACATCGTCTTGCTTGTGACTTTATTATTGTCGAGAACCGCGCTTATCTGCACTTGACATCGTTTGTCGGCTCGTACATTTCAAATGGGCTGACTAAATTTATGTAACGCGCGTAAGCGCTTTTTCCTGGAGCAAATGCGGTCACGCGGACGCGCGCGCGCGTCTGTATGTAAAAATTACAAGGATTTTGAAGATTACAGTAAAGAATTAAGATAAACGGCCGTTTCAATGTTGGCTTAATAGCACAGCCTGATAATACGAGCCAAGAGAAATAAGTGGAAGGAGAATAAGGTGGAGCAGAAGAAGAAGAAGAAGAAAGAGAAGAAGAAAGAGAAGAAGAAAGAGAAGAAGAAAGAGAAGAAGAAAGAGAAGAAGAAAGAGAAGAAGAAAGAGAAGAAGAAAGAGAAGAAGAAAGAGAAGAAGAAAGAGAAGAAGAAAGAGAAGAAGAAAGAGAAGAAGAAAGAGAAGAAGAAAGAGAAGAAGAAAGAGAAGAAGAAAGAGAAGAAGAAAGAGAAGAAGAAAGAGAAGAAGAAGAAGAAGATAATTGAAGATGCATCGTTTACAGGCCCACTTACGTGTAATTGATTTCTGTTGAAAGAAAAATCACCACTCGATTTTAAGGACGTTCGACTGTTTCGAATGCCACTAGCCCATTTTCGAATATTAATCCTCGAAAGAAATGGCGCCTAGCCGTACCGAATCGCCACGATCTTAGGCGAATGTGCATAATCTTCGGCCAACGACGAATAAAACGTGGACGAAAAATGGCTGGCCGACTCCTTGAGGGTTAACAGAATTTCACGAGGGTAGAAAATGACAAGGCGAGTGTAAGCGTCTCCGAGCACAATAGCCGCATCTTTTGTCCCAACTCCCATGAAACATTCCACGGAGCAAGTAGGCACGTAGCGACAGAAATTGAGACAGAGCGAGAAGGGGCGAGCGAGAGCAGCTCGCATGGGACGCTAAGCGCCATGTCCCATTATTATTATTGTTATCACTATTATTATTATTATTATTATTATTATTATTATTATTATTAACGTTATTATTGCCGTTATCGTGGCACAAGCCGCACGCGCCCCACGAAGCACAGGTGGACGTGGCGGGAATAGAGCGATTAAGGTCCTTACGAGAGGTCTGCTGCGTGTGGTGGATTGCCGGGGAGGGGGGGGATGGGTGATGCTTACGATTGTACAATTCACTCGGAATGGGCCGGTAGGGAAATGGAAAGAAGTCTAGGCCTCGTAGCCCCGACGTACCAGTGCTTACAAATTGAAGAAGCCAATTCACTCGCGAGTTTGCGCTCGGTTCCGACCTTCGACCTTTATCCGCCATCTCCTCGTTACACGCACCTCGACAACCCCTGCACCCTCCTTTCAATCTCGCTTACGAAATCGGGTGAGTCCCAGCAAGCCAGGTCAAAGCAACCTCGACGTTCGAATTTTTGGTATTTATCATAGTACTAAACGATCTCCGGGATGACGCCGGTCGCCCGGATGCTGTGGAACTGCAGAGGGAGTGGCACGGCCGATAACGATGCCGGAAACTCATCCGGACGTGTCACTGACGTTTTTAACATTAGGGCGCGATGTCATCGTTGCTCTCCCTAAGATTCTCCTTCCCCGACACTCTCTCCGACGGCTCGGTTTTTAGTCCCGAACGATTGGCATCGTCGAATCGACCATTATCCCGAGCCTCCCATTCTCGCAGTTATCATTTCTAAGTTAGGAGAATGCCTCTCGCGGGCATTAGCAGTCATTTTCCATGTCATTCGCCAATAGCTAGGATACTTTTTGCACCGTCATATTTACAAAAATCACAATAACAACAACAGCAACAGCAGCATCAACAACGATAATGGCTATATAATAAATCACATCAGCTGTAGAATTTCTATGCGCATATGTATTTGAATGGATTAAAAAGTGTGTCAACAGAAATTTCACTTTGTTTTACTGGATTGAAAAGATTGCAATTTTTATGTCAGTTGACTGATATTTATCATACCGTCCTTTAAGTTTCTATGAACAACTGTTGTAGAACTTAACAACGAGATAGCCGTAAATTTAAAAATATATTCAATTAAATCAATCAAAATTGATTCATTTCCCTCAAAAATATGCTTACACCAACATATGGATATCCGTATCAGGCATCGCTTCTTAAGTGAATTCTCTTTCACAAGCTTAGCAGTGTCAAAGCTATTTCAGGATTCTTATCGCATGGATTTCCCGTCCTTCTCGCTCTATCTCATCCTTCGTCGTTACGTAGCTTGGCAATATATACTTGTGTAGCCACGAGACGAACGCAAAAGAGGTAAACCGAACGGCATCGAAAATAATAGTACCCTTTTTCTCATCTCTTTCTCTCTCTCTCTCTCTCTCTCTCTCTCTCTCTCTCTATCTCTCTATCTATCTATATATCTATCTATCTATCTCGCTTGTTCCCTTCCCGTCTGTCGATTGTTTCAACATACAAAGCACAATAAAACACTGTTGTCGTGATGCTGCGTACCTCGGATCCAGCAAGTCGATTTCCTACCTTAAGGCAAATAATTGCGTGTAGGTGGAA
This sequence comes from Ceratosolen solmsi marchali, assembly GCF_000503995.2. NCBI lineage: Eukaryota > Metazoa > Arthropoda > Insecta > Hymenoptera > Agaonidae > Ceratosolen > Ceratosolen solmsi. The sequence continues at coordinate 407,871 of NW_011948429.1, read as the reverse complement.
TACTTAAAGGGACTCTAGTTAATTATAAATATTTATTTGATGCAAAATCTCTTTGTACGTCTGTTTGTATGCCTCTTCTCCCCTCCCCCCCCCTCCCTCCCTACCCCTCCCTTTCCTCTCCTCGTAAACATGCTATGAAGTATAAAGCATGCCACAACGATTTTACAATAACGACTCCCTCGGTTTGTTTAAATATTGGAGACTTGATCGCGCTATTTACGTAATTCAAGATTATTGAAAAATTGTCAGCACATTGTAGGTAGTAAAGTAGCTTACCGAGCGTACAAAAATTCCAAATTAAAGCCGTATAAGTAATATTTTCCTAGTATTATATAAAAACTCCTTCAACAATAAATGCCGGAGCTATTAACATTTAGTTTACTTCCACAAAATACGCATACGCTATTCGTCGCCGAAATATACAAATTAGCATAGAGCAGGAAAGGTTTTTGACTAATCAACTTTTAAATGTACGGATAGAGTAATACAAATTCGAGCTTGCCAATCCTACATCCATGAACCAAATATTTATACGAAATATGGGGGAGATGGAGGAGGAGGAGGAGGAGGGAGCAGAGTAATCGAGGACGAGGTTCGACACATACATACCGAGTGGACGCATTTTTACGCATTAAGCGGGCGACTAAGCAAAAAATATTATTTCAAAAGTAAAAAAATTAACGAGCTATAGGAAACGCAGCTCAATTGTTTGCAAATTGAAGTAATTTCTTTTAGAGAGTCGGAAATGATAGCAATATCAAATTGAACAGTAAGTTCAATTATCGTTAAAGTATCGTATGCGGCAAGTTTTCGAGACCCGGCAATAAAGAAAATTAATAATTTATAATTATGGATGTAGGGTCACGGGAGAAGCCTTTTAAATTGTTGGCCATAAAGTGCCAAAGCATTAAGTTTAGCGCGTTGAATAGAAAGGTCGAGCATGTGGGAGAAGTTGAAATAGTTAAGGCGAAAAAAGAATGCGTCAGAATGGTGAAAGAGAGGATGGTGAGTAAAAAAAGAGGAAACAGACGTAGAAAACTGCGAGAAATGAGCGGGAAAAGGGAGCGGTAAAGGTAAAAATTCTAAATCGAGAGGACGCTATACGCTCCTCCGGACCTCTTTCACTTCTTCGCTCTCGGTAGTGGGGGAGGGGGAGGCGGAGGCTGGGGGTAGGAAAAGGCGTGAATTACGAAGAGTACAGCAGGCACAAGCCGAGCGGCTCCACTAAAGCAGACACGCTCATTGTCCTCTCTAGTTTAATTAATGCAACTGAACCTGTGCCCCAACCATGCTCTTACACCCTTTCCCCCCTTGCACACTACGTCTTTCTCGCTTCACGGGTGTACCGTCCCTCGTTCCTTCTTCGCCATGGCGCATCTCTCCTCAATCTCACTACCCCATCTCACTCTCGCTCTTTCTTTTATATTTGCCACCACCCCCTCGCCATGTCGCCGTACGCACGGCTGTTGTTCCTTTACGCGCGCTCGTTGTTTTCTTTCTCTCATTCTATACCGTGACGAGATCTCCTTTCTTTCTTTCTTTCTTTCTTTATTTTTGTTTTTGTTTTTACAGCACGGGCTTTGTTTTTTCCCTCGCGTCTTTTTTACCTGTCGTTTCATTTGGTTTATTTGTTTTTCTGACCGCCACCGCCGCACACAAACACACAAACACACAAACACACACACACGCTACTGCGAAATTTGTATTATTACATTGGGCGAAAGCTTGTGCAATCAAGCCGATGTATAATTACGTATTATTCGTACTCATAAAAAAAAAAAAAAAAAAAAAAAAAAAAGAAAAAAGAAAAAACACAAGGCTATTATTATTTACACTTTTCTGTAAAAAAATCCGATAGAGATTATTAATTTTCTATGATCACTTTTTAAGAAATAATAAACGTGGGCGCGAGCCATGTTGCATATTTTTGCAACAATGTCGCGATATTTCCTAATTAGGGGCTCTTCATCTGGCACTAATGGCATTCGAATTCAATGGCGCCGGTCCATTCACGATCGTTACACTCTATATGAATCAATGGATATTTGAATTTATCATGAAAAGGGGAAAAAGAGAAGTGGCGCGAAACGCGTAAAAATGCGTGTTTGAACGTACCTTTGTGAATGAAAAATACTCATAATTATTTACATGGTGTTTAAAAACTTCATAATAATTCAATTTATAGAATTTTGAAAGTTGGCCGCGAAGCCTCACTCCTCATAAAGACATAACTCGTAATATTTATGAAGGCCGAATAAATTATAATATAATAAAAGCTTATCGCCGGCCCTACTTTTAAGCAATGAAATCAAGATTTAATTTGCGCGAATGATTGCTCCACAAATAGCGCAATCGATTTTTCACGACACGTCCCATCCACTTAAACTACTTAATTATGAAATTCAACGACAACAATTGACCCTACAATGGTTGGTATCTCTCCTTAAAAATTATTCTCACTTAAATTAATCCCATTTTATGAGCTCTTATGTAATTCCCCTTCGCTCTTCTTTTATCTCATCGCATAAACGCTTTTCTTTCTCATTATATCTCTGTTTCTCCCTTGGATATCCTGCAGGGCGAGGGCCGTAAGCGTATTCTCCTGCTCTCGCTCTGGCGTTTGCGGTTTCGATACCAGCGCAACCCCAGACGCACGAACGCGTGCACATATCCGCCTCCATCTCTTTGCACCCCCCCCCCCCCCACCCAACCCGCGCTCATCGCCCGTTCCCCGTCCCACCTAATCGACATTCGATTCGGCTGGCTTTATACTACAGGCTCCGAGTGGATTATTGATTCAATGAACCAGTGCGGTGGTAAAGGCGTCACTACCCCATAAACAGAAGGGGAGAGACATCCTGTTTTTGTCTTTCGGTTGGAGAAGGGAGTCTTATGCATAATCCACGGATTGCAGGAATTGTGAGAGCAGGATCGGTGAAGCAGATCCAAGCAAAAAGCTTGAGCAAGCATGTAAGGATTGCTATTATGATTCAAGGACAATTTATGCGAGGGGAATGTGTATTAGGGAAACACGTGAATCTACTATCATCCCTCTTACTCTGGTCGCTCTAACACCAAACACTTTGTTCTTTTGCAATTTTCATTTTATAGTAATATAATGTTACGCTTCCTATTAACTGTTATCGATCAATATCAATAATCACCATTCCTATAATATTTCAGAAAGCCCATTGTTAACGATGATTTGTGTAAATTTATTTTAAGAAAACGCGAGCATACATTATTATTGGTATATAATTTTATTATTGTATTTTACGGGATTGTAATGTAAATCACTCGTGTGTAACAATATAATCGATTGTTCGTCTCACTTGCTATGCACACTAACTTAGACTCTTTCTAAATTACAAAGTTGGCACTGTTGGAGCTATTGGAATGATCATTTTGCAGCAATGTAATTTGAAAAATTAAATAAACGATTTTTAAAACTCGTTTTAACGGGATCGAAATATAACATTAAAAGATCAACGATTGACCAACAATAGCTTCTCGGATAAGTAAATACTAATTTAATGCAATAATTTATATTATTGGGCGAAAGATATTCTGGAATTTAATTGGCTGATCTAAAGCAGATTGTTTCGGAACTCAAAGCTTCGCGCTTTTTATTTGAATATAAATATATTCTTTTGTTGAAACTAAACGAATGAATAATCATGAAAAGCGCAACACTATCAAGCATATTTTTCACGGAATTTAAATAGACGAATATGCAAATTTTAAAGACAAATTAGATTAAAATTCTTATTTACAGAGTATTTTTAATACATTGAGCAAATACAAAAAATAACAAAAAACGAGTATATTTGGATATCGAGTGTATAGTCGCTCCTATCTTTTCGTTCTCATTATGTATAGAGAGAGAGAGAGAGAGAGAGAGAGAGAGAGAGAAAGAGAGTGGGAGAGTGTGTGGCGGGAAAGACCAATCTATAAATAAGGCATTTAATTTAATAATGGAGCGAATAATATCAAATTTTTATAATCTAATGATCGTACACCGTTGAATATTATACCAAAAATATTGAAAATAACATATGATTAGGAAGAAACGATGAAATTCTTTCTAAACCTGATACTTTGCTCATATAGTATTACAATACTTGCTTGTAATATTATATATCATACAACCTAAAACATTAAGGCTTTTTCGCATTGCAAAATATTTATAAATACTATATTACTAGCAATATTTTATAATTGTATAATTGAAATTTTGACGCACAATTAAAAGGCGACTTGAATTAATAATGTCATGCGAGCTTGCATCCGATTTTTATAAATAGCATCGACTCTAGTAATTAAAGCTAAATCTCCCGAGGTGTGAGAATTGGCATGATTTTATTCGGCGAGCAAGTGAAGCAAAGAACGTCTAATCGCTTAGCCCAGATATGCCTTGGCGCCGAGTAAAATAAAAATCAAAGCAAGGAGAAGACGAAGAATAAGAATAAGAGGAAGAAAAAGAAGAAGAAGAAGAAGAAGAAGAAGAAGAAGAAGAAGAAGAAGAAAAGAAAGATAAGTAGGGACTATAGAAGGAAATTGGCGATCTTTCTATATCACTTCTCCAGTTGCATCGACTCGCTCTCTTATACCTTTTCTATTTTATATTGACTTCGAATTGTAAGTGCCAAGCAAAGGAGCGAAAAAGAAGGACGGATGATGGCAAGAAATGGGAAAACACATGCAAGAAAAACGGAAGAAAAAGACGAAACGGTATGGGGTAAGGAGAAACCCGGAGATAGCGGGAAATAAATAGATACAAACGCTGGAAGAGGCGCTGGAAGAAAAAGCATCTGGGAGAAACGAGAGAGAGAGAGAGAGAGGCTGAGCCGCGTAGTCGGGGTCAAGGTGCTCTCGCGGCTCTTTCTCTCTTTGTTGTCGTTACCATTTCTCTACTCGGTCCTCGGCTCTCACTAAGGTTAGAACTTAACTGGAAAAGTTTGTCAAAGTCCGAGCACAATAACCTGCAAAACTTAAAAATCACCGAGCTTCGATGATTTTTTGTTGTTGCTGTTGTTGTTCGAGATATAAACTTTTCCGTTACTCATCGCACTCGCTACGAAGAGTTGAAGCAGCATTATTACTTTTAGGCGTATGTTATCGCTATATAATTCTTTATGCTTCAATAAACTTTTAGCGCCATAAAACGTCGATAAAGTCTTCTTTGTTTTTATAGAACTGTATATTTATCGAAATTATGTAAATGCCCCTCTTAACCAGTTGATTTTTTTTTTTGCAATAAATACATTTTAATGAGTAAACCTTATCACCAATAAAATTCATCTATAATCAATTATAATAGACCTAGAATAATCCATAAAATTCATTTGCTATCGTTTATAAAGCTATGAAATTTTTGTATCATACGCACGTGCGTGCGCGCGCGCGCGCGCGTGTGTGTGTGTGTGTGTGTACGCGCGTTTTAATAGTAAAGTTAGTTTTCTTTGCAATTCCCGTTCAATAGTTGAAATTTCATTTTGATACGGTTACACAAATAAATAGTCCTAATGATAAATGTCAATTAGCGTATTCTTAACGTTAATACTCGCGCATATCTTCTTAGTGTAGAGGCGATGATTAATTGCCTATATTATTTTAATTTTATTAAACGCATTATCTAAGTAAAATTTATGATCTCCATTTTAAATGGCAAAATGTTTTACAACAGATAGATGCTGAACAGCTGGATGTTGTATCAAAAATTTATCTGTACACGGTGCATTTAATGTAAACAAAACTTTTTCTCGGTCGCTCTTTACATTAATTATGTAGAAACTAAATATGTTTTACTCGAGCTTTGACATAAATTCGTTAAGATCGCTAAGCATCCTACCTACTATGTCGTATTTAACTCAACAACTAATTAAAATTAATCTTTTAGTAATTAAAATCAATTTTTAAGTCGTTATAAAATAAACGCCCAGCATACCTGGTAAGAAATAATATATTATTGCACGAACAACGTGCCCTTTTAATTAATTAATTTCGAAATAACTAAGGATAAATATTATTGGGTTATACGTATTTCAAGTGTCAGGTAGTGGATAATACTGTTTCTTTGAAGGCTCGCGTGGCCATTTATCGTCGGAAACTCGTTTCACAGTAAGAAGAAAGAAAATATATAAATGTACACGCATGCGTACGAGATATTCTTGAAAAACGGCCAGAATCCTACATTAGCATTAGCCTTCCGGCCTATCTCAACTATAAACGTATAAACGTACGAGAGCTTCCGATCAGCTTATAATTAACTACTACTAGCGCATGCATGAAAGGAATAAGGTGCCGTAGGGTATAAACATGTACACAGTGTTGGCAAAAAAAAAAATATATATATATATACACGGTGTATCAGGGAAAATTATTATTATTATGCAATTTTCCAAACGCCATTCTGAAAGCCTTGAGCATTTTATATCTTGTGGCAGGAGGAATGCCTTTGTAACAAAAATGAGGCTTTGCGTAGAGTGAAATTTAATAACAATAAGTCCACCGAGCTACGCACGTGATTTCATTTACAAGATTTATTGATAACGGTAAGTGCCGGAAGGGATTTACTTATGGCCAGTAAATAATACTACGTGTGTGTGGCTTTGATTTTATGCATTGGACTCGTTTGGTTAAAGAGCGGAGCGTCGCAACGTTGTGCTTTCTTTATTTCGAAATACACGACAATACGGCAATACGTACAATTTTGAAATGACAGGACGTGAAAAATGTACATTTAGTTTCCAGCAGACGTTATCTTTCACAAATTTCCTATCAAAGCATATTTAATGGCTTACGTTCGTTCACGATCCAAGATACAATCGACGTTCCAGCTTATTAATGTAATTCGTCATTGCCGATAATAATATCAATACATACTTTGCTGATTCAATAATAGGCAAGATTACAAATTCCGAGAGCATCGATAGCGAGCAAATATAAGTATTGCAAAATTGTTGCTTTCGCTCCTTACGCCCATGTAAGAATTAAAAAAAATATCATCGATGGGGTAAAAAGGATCGAATGTCCATTGAATGAAATGGCATTGAAAATTCCAATTCGTACAAGTTATTGGAGCATCAAATCAGGGTGCTAATGTTATCGATGCGTCCAACAATAATTATAAGCGTTTAGCTCGACAATCGCGTGTGCGCATGGCCGAGCAGTTAGGCGACGACGCATCGAGTGAATATTCTATAAATACAATGTGGGTTGCTACTCCCGTGACAAAAGTCTTACAAGTGGAGCCGTGCCGAACAACTCGAATATTAATATCCCGCGTATGTATTAAACCGCGAGATTATAATAGGTAAATAGAAAGAGAAGCACCCACTTGCCCGATCAATCAACAAAGATTATCAGGCGCGTGCTAGTCAGTGTAAGAGGAATCATCGATCGATGTTGTGCAAAGTAAATTCTGAAATTAACCGTCATTGGCACATTTACGGCACGATGTGTCGACAAATCATTATTCTATCGATTTATAGTTTCGTAATGAGGTGTCGCAAAATATCGAGGAATGGACAATTGGGATATGTGGAATTTTAAGGATAAATTTTAATATTTACATTCGTTTTTATTTAAATCTCCGAGATTACGGATTATTAATTGAAGAGGAATTTTTTTGTGAAAAATATCCGACCGGTTAGGCAAATTGTATATGTTTATTTAAAAATTATTCCTCTAATTTATAAGCATCAGTGTACTCGTGATTATCAGCGCGATTTATTACTTATACGCGTACGAGTTGTAACTGCTTTTTTTGTTTTTTTTTTGTTTTTTTTTTTGTTTTTAAACTTATTAGTATTTCTTGGCGAGATTACGGATATAAGTACAGGAAGAAAATTCAAGTAGTATATAGATCATAATAAACAAGAAGATTAAATAATTAAATAGTAGAGGATGGTAGAGAATGTTTGTAATGCATATCTCTATTACAACAATAACAATGATGATGACCTATGCGATATGAGACAGTCATCTAAGAAAATGAACGATATGAGGAAACAAAAAGCAATACACGCGAACAAACAAAGATACATAATTGGCCAAGATAATTGTTAACATAATTTATAAAGAGCAAGTAAATAATTGTACACGCATCAACTATAATTGTCGTTTCATTGAATGGAATTGAATCAATGGCACCGAGGCTGTTTTTTTTTTTTTAAATAAATGATAAAAAAATGTGAAGCGAAAGTACACGAAGATACTATAAAAATACAATTTAGAGATTCAATAAAAGAAGAGAATGCGAAAAAATGTAAAATTTTAAACTGTTGAAAGAAGGTAAGACATTATGATAAGACATTTTACTTAAAAAAAAAAAAAAAAAAAAAAAAAAAAAAAAAAAAAAAAAAATTCTTATTCAAAAGATTGAAAAACTTTAATATACGAAGAGTAGCAGTTAATAATAAAAATTGGATGAATATACCAAAAATATTTGTAGAATTTCAAGCAAGCAATACTGTATTTTAATTTTATATATTAATTTCAATTGCGAGATTAAATGTATTTTTATCGAATTAAATCGAGGCATCGAAAGGCACGATTATTCCACTTGTAAATAATGTAAATTAATGTAAACGAGATTCTCCATACAATAATAAAAATATTGCATTAATGAAGAATAAAATGGCGAAGGTGATAAAAAGTCTAGGTGATAAATAGTGCATTGGAGATATCAAAAATCCATTAAATTTATATCAAAGATAGAGCCAATGACAGAAAATACACTAAAGTGAAAAATTGTATTTCGCAAAAGAAGAGTGAAGAATATTCAATCGACTGATGACAAAGCGATGAGAATGTTGAGATCAATAAATCATAAATAAAAATGGCATTTAAGTTCCGTAAATGCATAGAAGAAGTGATAATATAATAAAAATAAGTGGCGAAAATAGGGGGCGGGGAAGGGGGCGGTGGCGGTGGCGGGGGGGGGGCGGAAGGAGGGTGGAATTAAAAACTTACAAGTTCAAAGAGATCGTATAATCGGGAAGAGATAAAAGTTCCGGAGACAGGATGGAAAAGCAAAAGTTGGATAGAGGTAGATAAAATAATAGTTTAAAATTCATCGAAGAACTAAATGTAATTGAAAAAAGAGAGAGGAGATAAAAGAATGTAGGTATTAGCGTAGAGAGGAGGAAAATGGAAAATGAAATGAAGAAAAAAAAAGGAACGAGCATCTAGTGTTAAAGATAAAATGAATTCGAGATAGAGACGAGTTTGATAAAAAGTTGAAAGAAATGAAATCGCGAAGTATAAAAATTTATGGCAAAACAAAGTGATTGAAGATATAAAATAACAAAGATTAAAGATGCAGAAGCTAAATTAAATATGAAGATACTGAGTGAAAGACGCGTTTTAAGAGATTCGAAATTAAATGTGCGATGGGCACGTGCGAGTATATTAAAACGGAATTTTTTTTTGCTGATATAGGAAATAGTAAAGTTTGTTTCAATCTTCAAAGATTCAATTCGACCCGATCGGATGAGATGAAAGAGTTTAGCCAATGAACCGGACACTAAAAAAACTTGTTAGATACCTCGGTGGATCTTTCACTATTAAACTACCGAGTTTATCCACACAGCGATTAGGATTGTATTAGAGTGTCATCGCTGTTGAATTTGTTGTATTGTAATGGTAATAATTCTGGAGACTCGAGCCCGTCAATATGAATAAACGATCGCTTGGCAGATTCAAGAAATTGGAAAAATTCGACAAATCTTCCGAGGCACGAAGCTTAACTGTAAGAATTTCGAAATTTAAGTCCAAGCTATTGTATATTGGTCTTTTAAAAAAATTACGTATCGAAGGTGAGAATATTGAGAAAATGAGAGGCATTGCGGCAGGGCGTACATTTGATGTGCTAATTTATTTGGTAAAAGTAGGGAGTAACGAGCATTACTGCACTTTGCTACGCGAGATTTTGAGCGATAAGCGAGCGTTCGCTCCAAAGCCGCGCAGACTCGACGAATTATCGCCGAGGAAGCGGAAGCGGAGTGTCTGGTATGCCAAAATCGATAAAGCACCTCCTCCGCTAGACCCGCAGCTCCTCTCTATTTCTACTTCGCTCCGTCCGATCTTTTGCCCCTCCCTATCCCCCCGTTCCCTATACCTCACCGTACCGCCAAACGCGCTTCGACTCCCCCAACCTCTCCCCTCCCCCGCCCCCCCGCCCCCCCCCCCCCCCCGCAACAACCGCCAAACACGCTCGCGCTCACGCCTACTCTCACTCTCACTCTCACTCTCTATCTCTATCTTATTTACTCCCATGTGCTTATTCATTCGCTCACTTACTCGCACGCTCAGTTCCTGTCTTTCTCGAAAACTGACATAATTTACATTATCTCGAGCTGGCGGGATGTGGTTGATAACGTTTAAGAATAAATATTACAGATATATCTATAGAGGAAGCCGTTATTATCAAAGTTTTTTCTTCTTTTTTTTTTTTTTTTCAAGTAGCTTTCGAAGAAATCATAAATTTATTGAAGTTTAATAAAAGGATATCATTCACAATGTGCAGTGAGAGCAATAATAATGGCATATAATCTATCGTGTCGAACGAAAACAATTATTATTAATTATTCCTCTATAGAAGTGAGAAACTCATAATCGTAAGGTTGGAGCGTTATACTTGTATCGTAATAATCAGAAATATTTAACAAATATTTATCATTGCCAAGGTATCAACTGCGACGCACAATAGAATAACACAATTCCCGACTAAAAAGATTCATTAACTATGGTTGCAAATGTCAATGAGATTGCAATTTTCAAATATAAAATAGAAATTTTTGTTTGCCAACAGTCAACGAGACATTATCATAAAAAATTTATCTTACATCGGAGATATAAAGAATTTATGTAATAATGGACGTATCACCTACTTACTATCTATTATCAACTTTCCTTACTTTTAGAGACGTGCGACGTCATAATTGCCAATGCAACAAACAATAATAAGTATGAACTCGGCGAGCCAATCGTAATATCAATACCATTATTTTCTTGCCACAAGCGTAGTTGCAAAAGCGTCGCTCGTAATACTTTTACAGGAGGATAATTTTTCTTACGGTGTAAACTACAAATACGGCTCGCATAACGTGAAATATATGATAAAAAGTAGTCCCATATGGCGAAAATAAAGATTTTAAATTCACCGCTAGACGTATAATATTTGCAGATTGGCCGATAGTCGAGCTAAAAGGAAAAAGGAAGAAAAAGCGAATAAAGCAGAAACTATGCACGGTTTCCGTACTCTCTCCTACCCCCACCCACCCACCCACCCACCCGCCCAACCTCTCTTCCTTACGCTATCTCGATCTCCAGTTTTCTCTCTCTCCCTCTACCCTCTCTCTATCTCTATCTCTCTCTCTCTCTCTCTCTCTCTCTCTATCTCTATCTTTCTCTTTCTCGTTCTCTCTAACCGTTATTCTTGAGTGTGTAAATAAAGACGGTCGTGTGGCACGTCAAGTCGCGTGTCCCCTGAAGCACCGACCCTTACATGCGAAATTGGGTTACGGTGTTCGGTATTCCGTTAATGGCCGTAATTAAAATCATGGCAGACCCCTCCCTGTTATACGAAATTTTACTCTTAGTACGAGTATCGTAACGGATACAGGACTACAAACAAGAATCATCCTCTTTTGTTCGAATGTTTCGTAGATTTTGGAGGGTAGTTTATGATTTTCTCGAGTAGATCATTATCTCGTTGGGACGAAAGAAAAAGTTTCGAGACTTTTATTATAAAATTCTATGTGATATCATTCTAAAATTTTCACTCCCTCCATCCTATTCAACTTCAAAAGGATTATTTATTAAATATGCTTCGATTACTTAACGCACGCGAACACTCGCACGATGTACCGGAAGGGCATTTTTTCATTTATACCAGTTTGAAAAGATTTTTATTCCCTCATTGAGAATATTATTTTATTTGATTGGCAAAATTTTTGGTTACCCACGTTTTTCCCTATAATATTCGAACGTGCCCGTATGACGACGGGAAGGAAGCTCTCATTTTAAAATGAATAAGCAATAATACCATTAATCCGATGCTTCATGTAGTAATTGAATTTAGCAATCGAAGAGAAGAAATTATCGAGCTTGATGATAAACTTTGTGCCGTGAAAGGGGAAAAAGTGATTAAATGGACTCAATTACAAATCCACGTACATTTTAAAATTTTTAGTAGCACACACAGACTTATGAAACGAGCGATCATTATCCGTAGTGTGAGAGCATATTCATTAGCTATACGCTTTCTTTTCATCGAATCTCTAGCAAATGAAATTTTCAACGTTATATCGCCTGTGTACACACTATGCGTGGGCGTCAATTCAATGAACGATCCCATTATAATAATAATAACAACGACAACAATAATAATAATAATAATAATAATAATAATAGCAATAAAAATAATAATTATTATTATTATCGCAATCATGGTCATCATCATCATCGCCGTCATTATCGTGAGAATAATAGCAATGTAATGTACTCTCTTAGTTCGCCTACGACGGCAATGAAAGATAATTTGAAAATTCATTGGCGATGACTTGGAGCACATTATGGTCAATTATCTTTACTTTCACCGTCTGCAACAGGCAGACCAATATATAAATAAATAATACGGGATAAAGAAATAAACGTAGGGAAGTTGCGCTAACAGCTGAAACGAAGTTTAAAATAAATTAAAATAAAGTTCGAATAAACTCGGGCGCAACTATATCTTCCAATGTTATTTCATAATAAAATTTCAATTACAAGAATGAATTTTTGAGTGCGAAATAAAAAACGAAAAGAATAAAGCGAGCGTGCGCGTCCCATAAACATAATTTGCAAAAAATGAAGCCACGGACTCTCACTTTGCTAAGTTTTATACGGACCCCGCGCGAGCGAAGGCTAACAAAGACAACAACAACAACAACAACAACAACAACAACAACAACAACGATAAAAATAACAACAACAACAACAATAACAAGAATAACAAGAAAGAAAAACAATAACAACAACAACAACAAGAAAAAATAACGAAATGAAGAAAAATAAATGTAAAAAAAAGAGAGATTAAAGAAAAATTGGAGGGAGAGAGAACAGGGAAAAATGAGCGAATAAGCCGGAAAGACCGAGGAGTCTGAGATTTATTCGTGGATTTTTCGTGAGATGCGCGCGCTCCGAGAGCGAAACAAGCGAGAAACAAGGAGAGTGCCAGTGAGACGCTTAGAGCGGATGGCGCGGGGGTGCCTGGAGTTGAACGTCCCGGCGTCGAATATAAATAGCGTCCTCGCGCCCCTCTTCATTTTTATCCTGCCTGCTGCCCTGCTTCACCTCCGCCCCCGCCGTCACCCGCCGACCGTCGGCAAATCGACATCCCCTTAGCACGAGTACTTCACCGCATTTTGTCGTCGAGCTTATTACGCGCATATTTGTTTGGTGGCGAGAATTTTCAAGCTTTTGTTATGATCTGCTGGTTGTCGGTGGCTCCCGAGGCTCCAGCGTTTCATGTATTTTTAGCGATGACCCGAGCGCAAAACTTAGCGCAGCGCTACCATTTCTTTCGCTAATAATGGCCCCATCCAAGCGACTGTGAAATTTACAACGTCGCGAAGAATTATCGAAGAATTCGTGGATTCGTGGATTCGTGGATTCGTGGATTCGTGGATTCGTGGATTCGTGGATTCGTGGATTCGTGGATTCGTGGATTCGTGGATTCGTGGATTCGTGGATTCGTGGATTCGTGGATTCGTGGATTCGTGGATTCGTGGATTCGTGGATTCGTGGATTCGTGGATTCGTGGATGTATGTGTGTATGTGTGTAGTTGGGGAGGGGTGAGGGAGAGGTGAAAACGAAATTACTCTCCAAGAGTTCTGCGCTGTTTTGCTTCGTGGCTTTGCTCGGACATTTTTTTACTTATAAGAGTGCAATTATTTACACGTTATAAAATGCAAATCGAAAGGGAGTTTATTCGTGTTCTAAATTCCTCGGAAAGGCTCGAATGACCCGCGTCTCCGTGTCACTTATGGCTTTTTTTTTTAGTTCGATAAATTCTGACTTCGAATGAACGAAGTCTTTTGTCGAACAGTGAATATCTCGAGGATCTGACAAAAGGAAACGGGAAAATCACGCATCATTAAATGTGGCTTTTCATTTAATTAACATTGCCTACTTCAAAATACCCCCTTCAAAATTACATTCCTTTACGCTGATTTGAAATAAATGTTACATGAGCAAAGATTGCGCATCCAACGAACAGGAATGGCATTATCATGAAATATCGTGAAATAAATCCTTTGCTTAGGGTAAGCACGGTTACCAAAATAGTAAAAAAAAAAGAAACAACAACAAAAAGAAAAAAAAACAAAGAAAAAAAGATATTTACATTTGATAATCGATATTAATTTCCCCATGAATTGCAAAATGTCATAATAATCGTGAAGAATCGTATTAGATCCACAGTAAAAGTCATTAACGAACACGACATACTCGCATTTCGATTAAGTTTGCAATATTCGATAAGACATTCGAACTTCTATACGAGATAATAATAATAAAAGACTTGGCAATCAATTAATTACAATAGATATAATCGCAGCATATCACTAGCAGCGACGAATTTCCTTGTAATTTTCATAATTTTCAAACAAAATGCCGCGCGATTTTACCGCTCCCTGCCACCCCCCCCCTCCCAACAACTCTCTTTCTCAATCTCTATATATCTCCTACACAGCCAATCATTATTCATTACATTCCATGCGCTCGCTTTTATCGCGCGAATCTATCATTATTTACGGCAATCTTCAGCAGAGGGGAAAAGAGCTTCATCGCCGCCTCACCTTATCGCGATCGAAATTCACGCGCTCTCAAGGCTTAAAATGCCCTGCACTTGTACACGACAGGCCTTAAGGTTTTCTTTATTCATTCCGCCATGCAATCGGGCGACACATAATGAGCTAATTAAGGTAGTTTTTACGTGGACAAGCTACTCAAACGCGCGGATTAAGTACAAAGGATGCCGCGATAGACTACATTGCCCTCAAAAAGTATTTCGGTGTTTTAGCGCTGATCGATGACCTTCCCAATCCCGACTTCTTATGCTCGATTAGCTGGTACTGGCTCTCAAAATTAATTGCACGCACCGGATTTTCTCCATACATTCCCAATTATTTGCCACTTTCATTAATTAAACGCATAAAGCATGGAGTTTACATTTTTTTAAAAGTACATTTTTATGCAATCCCTTTTCTCCTTTAATCATATCATATTCAGCGATATTCAGCGATATTCAGCGATATTCAGCGACATTTTATTCGATTACATGAATAATAGCGAATAATAGCAAACTCGAGACTCGTGTAAAGCTAGAGAAAGTTTTTAAGAAATTTTTCAAATCACACGTACATAGTTGGTACGTTAGCGATCCTTGATACACTTTTACGCCAATATCATATGCATATTAGGCAAAGAGAGAAATTGCAAAACGAGGCGAGTTCGCGAATTAATAGCCAGCCGAGTACTTTGGGACTATTTTACTTTAGTTTCCTTAACATCTCTCCTCTTTTTCACAATTTCTCAACGAAGCGAAGAAACAAGCATCGTTCGATCGTCTCGAACAATACCGGTTAAGCCGGGACAACCTGTAAGGGATCAATTGCTCGGTACGCATCTACTATGCTCAAATGCTCAAAGTAATCGAGCCTAGACAAGGACTTTTACATTATACTGCGATCTTTACGAGATATCCGACTAAAACTGGCCAACATGGTCAGTCAAACATATTTTTACGGAGGTTCGCAAAGCCCCCGTGTCTCTGTCTCCCCGTCGTCGTCGTCGTCGTCGTCGTCGTCGTCGTCGTCGTCGTCGTTGTAATAGTCTACTTCTTCTTCTTCTTCTTCTTCTTCTTCTTCATCTTCTTTTGCTTCCTCATAGCCGTTCGCCGACTTGGCATTGAGCCAAACTGCGAGGTCGTCAAGTCGCGAGAAAGAACAAGAGGAGAATCGAAAATGTGAGCGAGCGACCCTTGGGAAAAAAAGGAAATGGTTAGAAGACGGAGAAAATATACGTACGCGTTTGTCTGTGCGTTTGTAGGTGCGATTTCGTCGCTCCAAATACTAAAGATGATAGTTATTTGTCCTGTTATTTAGTGCCGAGTGCGTTCTTAATGCAAGCCATTATTCTCAACTCCCCCTCTTACATTCCGTCAAAATCACGTGACGGATTGTATATTAAGAAAATAACGCGAATTCAAGACTTTTTCAGACTTTTAATTAATAATTGAACATTTATTTCGCAATTCCGTTATCCATATGTATGTATGTTTATTCCGTATACTTACTGCTTTCCTCATTTAAATCAATTATCGCTCCTTTCTCTTTTTACGCCCGTTCGTTTTTACGACTTATCGAAATAATAACGGCTGTTATATTAAAATTAATATTAGATTATAAGATCGGGCGCATGATTCTTTCGTCGTAATCCTGACAAATTTGGAAACGAAAGTGGAATATTAAAATTATTCAACACCTGATATTTTATCCCACGTATGCATTTATCCATAAAAATCAATATTGACTGCGAAGGAAGAGAGGGAATTCTTAAGAGGGATAGTCTATTGCCTTTTATATTTGAAAAGATTGGATAAGGAATGGCAAATAAAAGTGAGTAAGCAGCATACAAGTATCGAGTTCCATGAAATTATTTCAAGATATATACGCGCAAATATATTCTTTATTTAGCGCTTTATTGCTTACATTTGCGTAAAAGCTAGATTACCTCCCGCGCATTGACAATTTTTTTTTCCAATTCGATCATTCTCAATCCTTAGAGTGCTGTATGTATTTCAGCTCGGGGAAAGCAGCGCTCCCATCTATCAAAATTAACCAACAATCTCACTGGGGCGGTACAATAAATTATTGATTAATTAACGCGTAAGATTGTCGACCGATCGTCATTGACCTATCGTCATTAGAGCATTAGCATTGTTGCTTTTACTTACTTAAATCCCCGGGCCCCCCCCCTGCCACTCAAAAAAAAAAAAAAAAAAAAAAAAAAAAAAAAAAAAAAAAAAAACAATCATCTGCCTCTCCTAACAAATAGACTTTATTTAACTCTAATCCTGGATACCTGACTTGAGCGACCATAACACTCAAGACACACCGCAGATTATCACTCAACGCAGCTTTCACTAAATTCCTCCAAAACATCTGGCATTTCTATTCCAGTGCAGGTCGATTTCATTAGCGGCGCATTTTTCCCCAACCCGAGTGTCATTAACTTCCGCGCATGGCTTTCACGATTAAAGCGAACGACCATCGAGTGGACCAGAGTTCTGCGAATCCAATCGAAGACGCGCGGAGAGACTCGCTAAGAGATGCGGAGAGGACGGCGGCGATTCGACTCGGAGCGCGCGTAGAATAATGGCGCTCTCGTTTATTCTTAGGATCGATGGCTTATTTATACCAATTTGTCGTCGCGGCCGCCGACACGTCCGAGCCCGGCGACGCTCCTCCTCGTACTTTGCGCACCACTGGATTTGAAAATCCATAAGAACGATCGAGAATCGTTCGCGCCCCCGGGTTTTCATACACCCCCGCTCCCGCTCTCTCACTCCATTGATCCCCTTTACCTATCGATCGGACCAACCTATCCCCATCTACCGATTCGAACTAAATGCATCGAGGATTTGAAATTTAAGCACTCGGCAAATAATACACCCCGCGACAAAGGCGGTCAACCACCACCACCACCACCACCACCACCACCACCACCACCACCACCACCTCCTTCTCCTCCTCCTCCTCCTCCTACTCCTCCTCCTCCTCTTCGTCCTCCTTCTTCTCCTGCTGCACGATGAAATGTCGTTTTTATCGGCGGCGTACTTTTATAATGGCGCATTTTATTCTTTCATCTTCGAGTCGCTGGAATCTCTTTTCGCATTGAGCGTTTCCTCGATAATCCCTATCTTTCAGCATTCTTTCGCTAAAGTTATTTACTAATTGAGCCACTCTGGCTTGTAATTGAAATATCTTATCCACTTTGCAATCAGCACGCGAATTAGATTAGGCCACAATATTCTCGGGGAGCTCGTGGTTTATTAAATTTACTCGGCATAAGTAAACATTCTAGGCATTATCGCGCGTTCGACTGTGCCGGATATATTTAGTTGATATCGTAATAAATAATCGTTTAAGCGAGGAGACCGAAATAAAGCGTATAATGTCGGGCAAAGCATGGCTGGCTTTTGGTTTCCTTGGGAACTCGTGTGCAAAAAAAAAAATCAAGGAATTTAGCAATCTGAGGAAACTGCATTTGTATTGACGGCGAGCGAAACGTAAGTCTCAAAAAATCTTAAAAGTCATTAGGATCAAGCATAATTATTAATGAGTACATAATTTAATTGTTGAATCGAGTCGATAGTTAATGTGCGAACGACGATGAATAGAAAAGTTGTAATAACAATGATGAAAATTAATAAAGAGAATAAGGAGGAGGATTAGAGTCGAGGATAATCCAATAGAATCCGAAAATATTGAATATGTAAATAGTCGAGCGTTGATAAATTAAAATAAATTGCTGAATAATATAGTGAAATATTCCTACAAATAGGTCAACAATCGACGGGGTAAAACAAAATTGCTTAATTATGAGCTGAGGAAACTGTATCGTCTAGCCAACTTTGTAAGAGTAATTAAATCATGTATACTTTAAGTTATGCCGAGCACGTAACTGAAATGGGAAATAAAATAGCAGCATAGCGTATAAGGTCGGAATTATAAACCGGAAAGCATAAGAGCTTAAGATTGAATGAGACGAGGATAGAGCGATAAGGCCCTGTTGAACAGAAAAAAACTGGAATATGATTAACTGTCCCGGATGAATTTGGCTATTAGTTGGCGAATGGGGCGGGCGACGGCGAGGGAGGTAACGAGTAGCCAGCGACGATGCTGTCTTATAGCGGCGAGACGACTAATCTTGCGACTTTCTAATCTTCATTAACAGTTAAATATAATAGTGAGAGTAGCCGCGATGCAATGCTCAAGCTTTAATTCGAAATTGGCTTTGTCCTTTTTGTCAAAGTATTGGCTAAAAGGCGAGGGAGGCTCGAGCGTGCGGTGCCGCGACACGAAGCCGAACGAACGGCTCATCGAAAATGGCCAATCGAAAGAGTATCGCCATCTGGCAGTTTAATCGATTATTGCGCGACGAGCGCAGGCAGCTCCTTCGTCGGCCTCTCCCCATAGCCGCGGCGCGGCTACGCGCGCGCTTACGCCCGTAATTGCGCAATTACTCGTCGTATTGACTCAGGCCGGTAGGACCGCGGCTCGCGCGTTTGTTGACTCTCGCAAAAAGGAGGAAGTTTGTACAATAGTGAGAACCACTGTACGGCAGCGACGTCGGCGTCGCGCGCGAGCTCTCACCAATACACACGCGCGCTAACGCGCCGCTGCACACGCGAAACCGGCCGAGCCCGTAACCGCTCTCGGGTACAAATGTCACATGCGATGAGTCATGCGTCGTTGCGCCGTTGGCTTGAGCGACAAAACTAATCTTCGCGTACGAGCTCCTGGTGCGAGCCGCGTGCGTAACCGCGCCTTTGTAAGACCCGATCGCAAGAGAGAAAACGCCCTTATTATGCTATATTATTCGATTGACAAGCTGTAGTCGGTGGGTAACGTCATCGTGGTGGGTCATGAGGAAGTAGGAGCAGAATTTGGAGAGCAGGAGGTGATGTAGGATGGGAGAGTCATCGATCGGATGTTCTTGGGAGGAGGTGATGGGGGGAGGGGGGGGGGAGGAAGACGAGATTGCAATGACGCAACTCCAGAGCTAATTCAGCTCGCGACCTCAACGGGGCCAAAGCTGGCGGGTCGTGGTTCCAATGAAAGAGACAGCACCACACCGTCGCGGTCATACCGAGCACCAGACAGACGCGATCTTCCTCGAGTCTTTAACGCTAAATTACAGTCAAAGCGCCGACACGACGAGTCACCCAAGGCGTATACAACGCCTTGGCTGCGCAGCCGCTAAACTTGTAACTCTCCCCCGGTTCATCTCCGCTCTTACTCCTCCCTTTCCCCTACGTCTGATTCAATCCGCCGTGTACCCCCGCCCCCTCCTTCCCCGTCGCCCCATCGCCCCATCCCCCTCCTAGCCCTCCTAACCCTCCTAACCCTCCTAACCTTCCTAGCCCCCACCCATCATCATTACGAGTAACGTGCTTGCTTTTCACTCTTGTGCAGCAGAGTCGCAAAAGAGCTACCTACAACCAGAGCGCAAGTAACTTGAAATTTCCAAGTCGGCGCTTAACCCCAGGGCTAAATTCATAGCCCTGCGGGTAAGGGGATTCGGCGAGAGATTGAGATTGAGATTGAGAGAGAGATAGAGAGGAGGAGGAAGAGGGATGAGGGAGAGGGAGAGGAGATGCTCGTCTTGCGCTCGTACTTCAACAGCAGCTCCTACTATCTCTTGAGAGAGACTCGAGTCATCATATTAACTTAACGTATCCACACCATCTCCTTCGACCAACGGTCATTACAACAAAAACAACATTATAGAGTAGAGACGCGTATTATTACTGCTTATAAAGTCATACAGGGAGTGTTATATGGCTTACTCGTATCGGGAATTAATTCCGAGGTTAAGTAATAAAACAATTCGTCTAGCGACTATTACTCGACTCTTAAATACGTTTTATGAAAGACTTATTGAAATAACGGGAAGCGATATTTTAACATATGCACGGCTCACTTGAATTTTGAATAAACGATCGAAAGGCGTAGAAAAGGTGAATTTTGAGCGATGTTTGTTCCCCTTATCTTTGAAATATTTTGAGAAAAAGAAAAAGGCAATTAACCTTGATTAAACGCTGCTAGAGCAAATGTATTTATAGACTCAAATGCCTCGTATAATCGGATAATCACTTCATTAAACACCTAAATATTAATAAACTATTTGCCGATTATTTATCATACTTTGGAGATAAATGAAGGATTATTAATATTGCAATATTTTCATACGCTGTTACTAGTAATTAATGAACGTCGCGGCGATTGTTATCTTAATATTCTTCAGCTAAAACAAGTATAAACAATGTCGAATGTAGCTGTGTCGACGGATAGCGAATAATCACTGTTGATTCTTCATAATAATACGGAGCTAATATTAAAACAACATTTGTCGCAATACAATGAGAGTTGGGAAACTGGAGTTTCAGCATTTTTAAATTAATTAGCAAGAAATTTTACTAAACTTGTAGATAAGCGAGCATAAGTTTACAAGTACAGCGGGCACGGGCAAACAAAAACACACAAACGTGCGTTTGAATTACAAGTTTCGGAAAGGCAAAGGGGAAAACGCAGGAAGAGATAAAGTGACCCTAAGTTGCGAGCGAAAGACGTACTTTGATTTTATAAGATGATAGCAAGGTAAGAAGTTGCGTTGATACGCCCCTGAGAGGTTAAGGCGCATTAAGCGTGTGACAAGTATGCGGAAATTGCGTTCGCCGAACTTTTGAAAGTCTTTGATCATAAATAGTCGATCGAACGATTATGAATAAATTGTACACAGGTCGAATTATTATAAATAAGCTAAATACGATGTGAAATGTCTGTAGGAAAGGTTGGCTTCATAACGCGCGCATTCCTTAGATAACGATTAATGCAAATACAAAGGTATTATATTCGAAACGACCTTGAGTTAGTATTACATCGATAAGAAGGAGGAGCGAGCATTGGTGATTCGATCCCGAAATCGCTTCACCTCGTTTTCCTTTTCCTCCTCCTCCTCCTCCTCCTCCTCCTCCTCCTCGCCGATTATGCGGATGAGGGTGCTGGAGAGGAGGGACGCCACAGACCCTCGAATTACCCAAAAAGCAGATGTAGATAATCGCGCCCAATGTGGCTTGTTGGTTAACAGTAAGCTCGGCAACGCGAATAATGACGATAAAATACGATACCCGCGAATTCCGCGACTTCCTCCTCGCGGCGCTTGCATTACAAAAGTCCTGTTTCATTCATACGTTATTCTCGGCCTACAAGAGGGACTACAAGGCGTGTCAACATTGTTCCGGTCGGGCGAAGTTGTTGGTTTCTCCGCACTCGATAATACATGTTGGGTGCTTGTTCGCCAAAGTCTTCAATCTCTCTCTCTCTCTCTCTCTCTCTCTCTATCTCTCTCTATATCTCTCTCTCTCTATCTCTCTCTCTCTATCTCTATCTCTCTCTCTATCTCTATCTATATACGCCTTTTTGTCCATTCAGCACGTTTCGCCGTCACTCTATTATCTAAGCAAACGCGACTGCGCGTAATTTGACTGCAGCCGAGATACTGCCGCATTTACTTATTGTATTACTTATTGTCTCGCAGCAGCACGGCCGCCTTTTTCTTTTCGTTATTAATCATTATTACTTGGTCTACTGTTATTCATTTGTTCCATCCGCTTGACTAACGTTATATATATATATATATATATCTGCGGCATATTTAATATCGCATGGATTTAAAAGGTGCTACTATCGCCATTTCGTCTCGACTCCGCTACAACTACAAGTATCTCAAACTTAATGTATTTTCCGGCCACTTTTAGGTGTAATTATATTCGTTATTTTCTATTATTTTCCCGAAGGATAGAGTACCGTGAGCAAATTTATACACCAAAGTTGACTAAGTGGAAGCACCTATCCATATTACAATAAACGCGCTGCTCGCTTCCTCTTACGTCATTTGACAATTACATACGCCTCCACGTATGTTTGATTATTAATGGAAAGTTGGTCGTAATAAACCTTCTTTCCAACCGAGTCATCGTAAATACTTTTATCAATTAGACGACGTGTGCGCAAAAACCTTTACCTGTTTATCGTCACGAAACCGAAGAAACGTACACACCCATTGTAAACCCCGTGGCTCTAATGCTCTCAACTGCCAATGAGTTCGAAATGGGTTTATACATACGGCCGACTCCCACAGCCCCCCCCCCACCGCTCACCTCACGCCTCCTTCATCGAATGCACTCCACTTATCCCAACCAACTTATTCAATCTATCTCTCTTGTAACGAAATAAATCAACCGATGCCTCGTCACGTTGCATTTGTCTGAGAAGTTTTCGATGCTTGTAACTCGTGTACTCCATTCGAAAACTTACCCACACGATTTACCACCGATAGACTTGCGCCAAATCATTTTTCATTATCGAATTATTATTGCGCTCTTACGATCCAGCTACTTCGTTAAACACTTGCATACTATTCGTGTTCATTAATGATAGAGAAAGAGGGGGGGGGGAGCAAATATATTTAACAATGCTCATCAAGTTCATAGTATGCACAAATTTCAATTACATTGTAAATCCAAAGACATATTTTTTCTCCTTTTCTATCTTTCTCTCTCTCTCTCCCTCTCTCTCTCTCTTTTTTTTTTTTTTTTTTTTTTTTTTTTTTTTTAATATAATAACGAGATTACTATTGTGAGACAAATAACTGCCCGTAATTTTGCAAATTCAAACGTATTTAATCGTATTTAGCATCTACTTGTGCGTAACCTGCAATCATGAGCTCCCAAGGTATTACATACACAACGTAGTTTGACAAGTTTAAATGCAAAGTTATTACTAAGCTATTACTGAGATACTCGAGCATGTAATCGTTTTTTTTTATTTGTTTTTATATCTCTCTATGGATTGAAAAAGCAAACTCCTTCAAGTAAAATACACAGTTGTCATTGTGATGCATATTTAGACACGTTTTGCATTATATGAAAAATATAAAAAAAAAAAAAAAAAAAAAAAAAAAAAAAAAAAAAACTGCTCTTGCTTTTATATAAAATGTAAATTTTTGAAATTTTATGTGCATTTTATATGAACGAGCGACAGTCACTAAAATGAACAAAAAAAAGTAGAAGAAAAACGTGGTGCTTAAGCTTAAATAAGAATACATTTGCATTTGACGCAAAATCTCAATAATGCGTGTATAATTGTCAAGCTGAAATTCCGCTCGTTAAATTAATATTATTTATTTATAAATGAAATTTTTAAAGAAAGTTGTGTTGAGCGACTAGAGGCTGAACCACAAAAATAGCTCCTGAAAACGAAACGGCCATTACACCTAAGCGAGAAGACTTACCAACACATATACGCGGGTCAGATTTGATCTATTCTTAAATCAAAGTAGATTTTTTGAGATTAGAAAAAAAAAAAAAAAAAGATTTATTATATTTTAGCGGCCAAAAATAAGTGTTACTTATTACCAGTAAGTGAGCGGTATAATCAGTGACATATTAGCTCTTGGATATTTTCCAAAACCATCAAAACTAAAGTAAAAATAATTTTACCTAGCACATAAACTTTTTCTTTTCTGCTTTTTTGCTTTTTTGCTTTATTGCTGCTTTTGCTCTCTTACTACTAATAACGAATTCTTCTACTCTCTAATAGAGACTCGGTAAATTTAGACGTTATTTATTACGTCAATTATATAAGCGCTATTTTCTTCACCTCTATTTTCAAACTCTTAGTGTAAATATCAGACTCAAAGCCATTATCAAATTTGCGCATTGCAATGCCAATTTATTTATTACTCTCGCATGATTATGTTTACTTATACCGCCCGACCACTCGACTGGTTCTTACGATGTTCTTACAAAAAAAAAAAAAAAAAAAAAAAAAAAAAAAAAAAAAAAAAAAAAAAAAAAAAAAAAACGACGATCAAATGAGCTTGAAAATTTCATAAAATTACGGAATAAAACGTGCGAATGCGAGTACCATTACCGTTTTTGCATAAAGATGCTGTCGCGTAAGTGCATACGGAATCGACGGAAATACTCATTAAACCTACGATTCTCGCAATAATTAATAATTTTCTTCTTTTCTCTTTGAAATAGTAGGGATTATTCGTTGATTTTCTTTTTCTTTCAAACACTTCCCCCAACAACGGACGCGCTCACGAACCACGAAAATAATAGAAACGAGGCCAAATCAGATAATGACGCAACGCACATCGCTAGAGAGCGAGCGCGACCCCGCGTAATTAGACGTCAAATCGATATTTATTTTGCCATTGACCGACAGCGTATAACAAACATCAAATAGTTCATGTCCCACATTATAATCAGAATGTAAGGTTACCTTACTTTAATTATCCAAATAGGGGATCATCAATAATCGAGCGATAGATTTTCGTTTTTCCAATTCATGAGCAATAATAGCCAGCAATCGGCCCGATTATTTATTTACCCGTAGATTATGATTTATTTGGGTTTGGATCAGGAATCGAGCGCGTGACGATATCGAACTTCTTAGAAATCCGATAAGCATTCTTAGCAAGTAAGCGCGCGCACGTACAAACTGAGCGATACAGGCCCCCGTCGTCCACGTACGTTATATTTTTCCTTTTCCACGGCTACGGCTGCGTTCCTTTCGTTCTCGCAGCTTCGACACGCGATAGCGCCACCGCCGCCACGCGACTCCACTTTCGTAGCTTTGCTTCCCGAACGCACACCTGCGGCACACCGCGAAACACATCGCCCAACACGCGCGCATACACCGCGCTCTTTATTTCTCCTCCCAATCACCATCCCCTCGCCACTTCCACTACCAGTCCACCCATCGCCCATCGCGGCCCCCTGGCGCCCTTCTTATCTTATCCGCGAGGTGCAGAGACACGGCACGGGTATTTGCTTATCGCTGATTACGCGAGTAGTCTAACTCGCGGGATGGTTTTATCGGCTCGAGCTGCTCTTGCTTTCGCGAATTATTGGCGAATGCCGCCGCGAATATCACGCAATGTCTAATATTATTGCTGTTAAGGTGAGGCGGGATGGGCAATCGATTTACGAACTTTCTTCCCAGTGCTTTGTGCTTCTTCTTGACTTTCAATTCTTAATCCTTTTTACCGTATTCTATACGCACTAACACACGCGCGTGTGTGTAAATCATTTCATTACTCCCTCTATAGATTTAGTTTTTATTTAATGTTGCGCTATGGCGATGAGCGCGCATGTCCGGCTTCTCGATTGTTGTCCACATATTTCATCATTATCGATTGAAAATTTATTATTTAAATGCTAGTTTAAAGCCCGGCAACCGCCAGCAGTTCGTACGTTATGTTTGCCGGAATTAATTTATTTAAAAACTAAGTGTAATGCTAAAATGACATAAGAAACTTGCCGTTTATGAATGCTCGTAGCTGCCAATTAGCAATGTCAAGTATGAAATATTTTAAATTTAAAACATTCTCGTTTCATCGCTTTAAAGAATCCGTATTAAATGATGAGAATACGAGCTATGAAGAATGTACGTAAACGGCAATTGATCAATTATAAAAACGACATGCTTCATTCAACGCGATTAAACGAAGGAGCGAGTTATATAATTCAGATAACAATGGTTTGAGCGAGTAAGCAAAACAAAAAGTATCCTGGTTATTTTGTATTCCTCCAAGTATTAAAAGTAGATAACGCTATATCTTAATAGACTGGCATTTAACTTATGCACAATTAATCTTGAATATTTACATGAATTTCACAATGTTCATTGTGCAAAAGAATTTCAACGTTATATCACACATAGTCCGATTAAATTTATCTGATAAATTTATTTACGCGAATTCTCGCAACATATTTTTTAATTACACACATTCAATCTATATAATTAGCAATGAAAATTTTATCGTCATTATTATTGTAGCTTTTAAAGATATGCCAAGAGCACACTCGCATTACATACGAAATGCCTGATAGAGATATATCCTCTATCCCTCTTTTCCCGCGGACAATTATTACATTGAACGAAATGCTCCATTCCCCCTATCGATATTCTTCAGATGCCAATTATTCTAATACTCGCTTATCCAAAGCAGGAACATTTAAATTATAAATATAATGCTAATTGCCAACAAGGTATCATAATTAAAATAAATCTTTTATTGTCCTTGGGACAATAAAACGTTTACTCGGGACAGTAATTACGCTTGGAATAAGGCAATTCCCAGATTCGTTATAAGTAAGTCAGACTGATTATAAACACGAATCGTGAGCTACAATTATCGGCCATTAATTCTCTCATTTCTTTTCCTCCTGCCGTTTATTACCTGCCGTTTCCGCTTTCACATTTCACTATTCAATCTCTCTCTCTCTCTCTCTCTCTCTCTCTCTCTCTCTCTCTCTCTCATTCTCTCAAACACTCTCAAACGCACAATCACTCCAAATGACATTCCGTAGCGAGTGCCGTTAAAAATTCATAGGCAATAGTTCAGGGCATTTACAAAATTGGCTTTGCAAAAATTATAATGAATGAGAGGCAGGGCATGAGATGAGAAGGAAGCAAAATGAAATAACCATTCAAGGCTTAAACGTAATTCTTCGCAAATACCGATTGATATAATGGCTCTTATATACACACTACGTATCGCTCCGCTACCGAGAGTAAATATACCGACCGTAAAAATATAATAAACGATAAGCTTCATCCTATCTGAGAGAAAAGGAAGCCGCTGAGTCACGTATCCGACTTAGGAACCGAGCCGACGCCAATGACGCCGAGCGATTTCCGCAATTTTGGTATATTTTCCACGCGTCATTTCAATTCGACATAATACTTTAAATTGTTTACGCACCACCAGTGATTAATTATCGAACGCCGAGTTCCTTGTCCCTTTCGTTCCTGATAACCGAGATTTAACAAACGCTTTTTATCGCATTTTCGCAGATCGACCGACACCTTTCTATCATTCGGCTTCTCATCACCACGATTATCAATTTACACTCAAGACACTGATTTATAAAAAAAAATCATCGTCTTCCAATAAAATGTTTATTACGTTGATAATCGTCTGTGGGAAAAGCGGCCTTTTCAAAAGGCTCGATCGATCTTTTACTTGCATCCATCGGACATTAATTGCCAAAATTTTTATTTTTATGCTTCCATGTCAATTCATTGTTGTTCGCCGATATATCGTGAAATGACAAAAATGTAGTTGTAAAAGTAACCCCAGCACGTGGGTCACTTGTACTATCATAATTTTCGGGCTTTCCCTCGTTCAATCGATTTCATACGGGGAATTTTTTTTTTCTTTTGACTTTTTTTGTTCTCTACACATAACTTAATTTCGTCAATTTAAATCGATTGGAGCCTCGATTAAACAGAACATTTATTTTAACGTCTGATTTAATTATTTATTAATTCATCGATTTTATCGAGCATTATTAGAAATAATTATCTAGTGCTTCAGGCGCTACGATACGCATAAGATTATATCTTAAATCGTTGATTTTCATACTTTAAGAAATTGTAAATATATTAACAGATGGAAATTATTATTTTTCAATGCGAGACGTAAATTACTTATAAATTACGCGGATAAAGTTTATCGTTTTTAATTGAATTATTAAGCCAGTTTATTAAAAGCTAATATATATATATATATATATATGAGTTCTCGTCATTGTACAGGACGCCTTTCAACTCGCACCAACGGCAATTCTTTCCGGATGTTGATAAATCTCGGATAATGCTTTAGTTATGCGCGACTTAGCCAACAAGTGAGAATTTATGAGTAGAATAGTTTTTTATTCGCACATCTGGACTTGCATAATTTGTTTTTATCATTTGTTTCTCATGTATATTTGTCAAGTGTCGAGGAAGCGGCGCTGCTGATATTCTTTTACTTTCTGTTTAACCGATTATCAACAATTTTTAGCTTAAATATTGCCCTCCTAATTGTTTCCCGGTTCGTACGAAACATGATTGGACAAAGTCGACGTAGCAAAGAAAGTTGAATATGCAGCGCCACTTCAGCTTACGTAAAATGGGCACATCCATTATTAATTACGACTATACATAGTTTCATACGCGCTATATTCGTAACAACGGACAATGTGTTTTCCATGTTGTAATACAGATTATCAAACATTCATTGCCTCATGCACGAAACGAAAATAGTTTTCTTATGGTTTCTTAGCGCTCCCCGTTCTATCATTAAATTTTCTTCAAATATTCAATAGCAGAGAAAGCGGCTTTAATTCACCGTTTGGCACAAATAATTAATCGGCCAATAGCACATAGCCCAAGCTCGTCTCATCGACAAACCAAACTTCAAATCTTCATATTTTATAGGGTATCCGCGCAATCGACCACTCGCCTCTTTCAATCATCGGTCCTTAATCAGCCATTGTGTCTCGTCAGTTTCTCGTCAGTGTCTCGTCTGTGTCTCATCTGTGTCTCCTCTGTGTCCCGTGCCCTGGACTTCATTATGCGCTCAACTTTTCTCAGCTTTCACTTCATCAAGGAATCCTCACGTTATTTAATTACCGACTGGCGTCGTCTCCATCTACGATGACAAATACGAAGCTAGCCATCTTCTACGCGCCAAGGCAAAGGGAAGAGAGAGAGAGAGAGAGAGAGAGAGAGAGAGAGAGAGAGTCGAGGCGAGAATCCTAGTCTATCTCGTGAAAGCACCAAGGGGGAACAAAGATATGGCTTGGCTTGTGGGTGCGAGCGCGCGCGCGCGTATGTGATTTTGTGCCTTCGGAATTGCGAAACGCCGAGGCGACTGATTGTATTGCGAAACAATGGATCGTATACCGGGTGGCGTGTGGATATCATCGCGTAGGTCGTGAAGGAAGCGTGGTGGGGGGTGGGGGGGGGGGGGGGGGAGGTGGTGGTGCCGACACCGACGAAAGCTTTATCGGAATTCGGCAATCGACGTTAAGATCGCGTTATCGCCCGTAACTAAATTTTCGGTTTGATCTTGTCGCCGAGGGAGGTGGAGTGGGCAGGAAAACAAAGGACTGCGACGTTTTGATGACTTGATAAATCACGCGTGCTCGCCCCTTTTTTCCTTCTTAGCTTTCTTTTCTCCGTTTTTCCATTCATGCCACAGCCCCCACCCCACCCCAATTTTACTACCCACCTTTCTCCTCTCCTTCTCCTCAGCCCGCTGAGAATTACACTTACCCTCCGCGATGCCTCTCCCCCCGCCCCGCTTGCGCAAAAAGCCCAACTCGTCGGGGCTGAGTTTCGTCGACAACGGACACGACAAACTACGGACTCCCCCCACCCCCCAAGTTTCCACCCTCGCTCCCAGCCACCGATTAAACCATATACTAGCCCGCGAGTAATTATCGCCAAGTCCCAATGACACGTCGTTGCGCAAGACTTTAGGTTTGCGCACGCAGAACAATGGGCGCTCTTAAAATACGCGTATTCGTAATGAATGGCCTTAAAGGCGAGAAGCATAAAAAGTGACTTGGCACACACATCGCAGGCGCTACGAGCGTTCGCAATCAAAAGGCATAAAGTAACATTTTTTAAGCATAGCTCGGCCGATAGGCTCTATCGTGCAATACCCGGCGAACAATGCGAAAGAATAGCTCGGAATAGCTCGGGCCGAGCGCGGAAAAAAGGCACCGCCGCATCGGGACCGACATAAAAATTGCCGATAAATAATTGCGCGATAGAGCAGCGGAGCTGGGCCGTGAGGGGTGAGTGGGTCGAGAGGTTCTGGAGGGGGGTAATGGGGGTGGGAGGGGGGTGTAGTGGTAGCCGCGGCGGCAGCGAAAAGAATGACTCGGGAGAGACGGCCGGTAGGCGTGAAAACGGCCTGCCTCTCTTATCTGCTCGGGTCCCGGCGTCTTTCGAAACAGCGAGCGCGCGGTGAAAGTCCCTCCGCGGGACGATTCCGGAAAAAAATTCCAGCGCGAAAATCGCCCGATAAATAACGCAGCTCGCGCCTTCCTATTGGCCAACTGGGGTGCGCACCGCGCTTATCCCATCAAGTCCTGGTCCGGCATTATAATGGCGGCTCTTTGTGACACGCGGACTCTCGTCGACGAACCGGGAAATCCAGTTCCGAGACACGCAGCGGCTCTCGCCGCGCCGACTCACGTAATGACAATGATAATGATAAGAGGGGCCCCCGAGATGGGCCTTCTATCCTCCAGTAACCGGCGACGTACGGCTGATCTGTTCCATTTTCCAGGTTGGACGTTACGTTGTGCAAGTCCTGTGTTTTAAGAGAGTAATTGATAAGGATAGCGTGAACGACGACGAGGACGATACTGTATTTAACGCGTAATATTAATTGACAAGGACATTGGCAGTCGTCGGCTATGAGGAACGTTGCTAATTTGCCTTCGGGTATTTGTCTGGGTTGACAAATTTTTTCATTTTACCGCTAGGCCAAGTACTATTTATGACGGGGTGTCCTCGAGTAAATTGCCATGGCGACGATTTTTCAGCGCGAGCGCCTTCCAAGCCTCTCGCGATTCTTTATTTAATCATGATTCGGGCCGAGCAAAATAAAATCCCGCCTATGTGTCCAGCCATTAAGCCATTATGGTGATTGTCGGAGGGTGCGGGGGGGGGGGGGGGGAAGGAAGAGCAAGAAAATCGCGAGGAGGAGAAAAATGCAACGCGAAAA
Source organism: Ceratosolen solmsi marchali (assembly GCF_000503995.2). Taxonomy (NCBI): domain Eukaryota; kingdom Metazoa; phylum Arthropoda; class Insecta; order Hymenoptera; family Agaonidae; genus Ceratosolen; species Ceratosolen solmsi. The sequence goes on along the minus strand of NW_011948429.1, from coordinate 376,448 downwards.
GTAGGAGTTTGGGTAAGAGTTGAAACGAGCGAGCCCTTCATCATCATTAACATTGAATTTGACAGTTATCGCAGCACTTGCCCACCACTAGGGATCGTATAATCCTGCATGTGGGTAACACGTGTAATATTTTTTCGCGGTGCTCCCTAAGTAAGTATGTGGAACAACTTAAGATATTTATGAGTAAAATTATATAAGCGGGTGAAAATGCCGTTGAAAAACTCTTGTTGGAATGATTTATGGTGTACTACACGAATTTTTGTCGAATGTCGATGAAAGAAAACCTGAAAGAATACTTGGAGCGTGAATGGCGTGCTCGATTTTAAACGCTGAGAGGTTGGTAATATTTTTACAAGATCCAGCAGGAAATAGTTATTGTTGTTATTTTGTGGCTTCGAGTGAGAGATGTATGTGAAAGTGAAATTAAACGAATGAGCGATGCTAAAGTGACCTGTTGTTATTATCATGATTAATATGTATTATTTCGCCAAGCCAGGCCAGTGGTAGTAAGCAATCTCAGTTGGATTTGACAAGGAGACTAGTATGCCCGCACAATCCATCATATACTTTAATACTATGATATTATTACGTAAAGAGTATATAGAGCAATTGGTAAGATTATTTAAAAGCCCGGGGCATGTAAATTTTGAGAACTTGACACTCTCATCGACGATGATCGTAGGTTTCACATGTGTCGAGACATCCAGATGCACGTGAATGAGACATTAATATTATATTATGTCGCTCTTGTATAATCACATTTTCACAATACATGCGCGCAGTAAGCAACCTCTCCTTTTTCCCTTTTTTCATAAATTCATCCTTAATCATCAAATTTTTATTCTCTCTCTCTCTCTCTCTCTCTCTCTCTCTCTCTCTCTCTCGTTTAATAAATATGCCAAAGTTAAGGGGTTCGTTTGCACATTCTTAGATACTCTCATTTTCATATTAGAGCTATTTCCGTGAAAGTATGCACGTCCTTAACAAACGCCGCGTAACTTTTGAAATCCTTGTGAGCAGATCGCATGCGCTTGCGCACTAAGCACCCCGATATTCATACGGCCTCGTCTTTCTCGTGAATTTGACTTGACTTGTAGCGAAATATGTCAGAAGTAGGTGAAGATTACGCGATACACAATACACGCGCGACTTACATCTCCCGGTGTAATAATCAGCCCGATTCTCCCCCGCTCCCTCCCGCGCTGCCCAATCCGTTACCTTCCCCTTTCTTAAACAGCCGTAACAGAGCCATCAAGTGACTACTTAAGGGACCACTTTATATTCATTTAATGCGCTCGGCGCACGCATCGTCACCACCATCGCCATCCTCATTTCATTGGTGCCAGATTTGATTTACGTCGTACGTTGCTAATCATCGTTGCCTTTTCTTTGCAGCAGCTCGCAACCACATTCCTCCCACCACCATTGTTACGACGTTTGTCGAGAGGGAATTTTCACCACCTGACTTTTTTGCATACAAACACCAGTGTAGCCGCATTAATAACGTAGGGGTCATCATAACGATTTGACGAGTCGCGCTCTCTAATGTCAATTTATAGATTCGGCGGCATATTTATCGTTTCGTTGGATAATGACGTTGAAGAACGGAACTCGTAATCTAAGTTACAATGCACTCCAGAGAAATAGGCATTGCCAATTCTCAATTTGTTCGATTGCCTTTTGCTCTTCGCACGAGCATGAAAATGCTCGACTCGACATGAAATTACATTTCTCAATTAAGCGACAACTCGCTAATCCAAATGACGAATATGTGAAATTAACTCGCACGGTCACCTCTTTATCGAATAACAATATCGATTAGCTTATACTTCCTCTTGGCTCTGTTAGTCGAGTAAGGGAGGGAGAGGGTTCGAGGAAGGCGAATAAATATTGTTTATACAAAGGAATGTAGGGAATATTTTACATAAAGTTAAGTGTGTAGGCATATAAGCGACAATCGGCATAATTGGTCGCCTATCTTCTCGGCAACTTTCGCGCACTTGTTGTTCCTCGTGTCAACAGTCATCAGGTGGAGGTCGCTGGTCGATACGCTGGTCGATACGCTGGTCGTCACCGGGTGTGTAACGAGCAGGTCGCTTCATTTTTTGCTTAATTTTATTATCATTTTTATTCACGACCTCGGCTATAAATCTACGTAGACTAGGGGCTCGTCTAAGCGAAATTTTGCCTCTACTTGCATCGCTCTCTACATAATATAAATAACAAAATACAATCGATCGTTTATCGGATAGTAGGCGGGAGAGGATTGGGAGTTATCGCTATAACGTATTATCTCTGAAAATGTTTGCAAAGCCGACGTCGGGGTGGCCTTATATGCTTGAAACCGAGCAAGCTGCCGTCGGCGTTCGGTTAGCCAAGTTAAAACTTATGAACGTATCGCGAGGTGCGATGTACGCGTGTCTTACGTTAAATTATCAACGAGATATATTTGGATTGGCGTGGGTGCCGTTCAGGTGGCTCGATATATTCGATAAAGTCCAGTTGATTTCTTACAACGGCAGTGCTTCATTAATTTTTCATTGTTGGGTTTAACACGATGAATTAAGAGAGCCGATCGAGCGTTTCGATAAAGCACACGTGCTAACTACTTGTGCTCTTGTAAAACTCAATTAAATTAATGCAATCTTGTTTAAAAAAAAAGTCCTGCGTCTTATCGTATTATCTAGGCCCCCGTAACTGCCTTTGTCATATTTCGTATTAGAGACTATTATAGAATGTGTTTGGATAAAAAAAAAAATATATATATATATAATTATGATTGCGTGGAGATTTCATTATAGTAATAAGTATCCTAAGGCATTGATAACGATGGCTAATCCGTTATCCTCGCACACGCTAAAATTGCTCCGCATATTGGAGACGAAAACGCCGATTAAAGTAGATAATTCACTCTAAAACCTTTGGACAGCGCACCTGCATTCTTTATTTCGTCCCCCCCCCCTCTTCTTTTCTTTTATAATAAGTCGTGGACGTGTAAAATTTAATGATGATGAAAACTGAATGTGCGCTAAGAATTTATCCATAAAATTTGCGTGGATAGATTAACATTATGCCACGTAGTAGCACAACGTACGTGAGATATTATGACATTTCGAAACTCGTAGTGAGTCGTAATGGGAATTTTACCCTACAGCGTGATATTAATTGCTTTAAGTAAAAAAATATCCTGCACAATTTTCAATGTGCAAAGAAAGAGATAAAGAAAGAAAGAAAGAAAGAAAGAAAGAAAGAAAGAAAAGAAAAAAAAATACTCGTAACAAAGAACGGAAAAAGACTTTGCGTACGATACACGTCTAAGACAATATGAAAAATCTTAATTAAACTTTGGCAATAAAATCGAGTTATGATATTCTACTTTCGACAAACAAAGTGACCGCTTCATTTATATTTCCATTCAATGGTGGCCACACCAATGGCGCGCCATTCGAAAAAGACATTCGCAATGCGAACGCACGATTAACGTTGCGCAATATAGTAAAGTTTGCTTTATTGTCAACGCCGATTAATACGTAAATATGATATAACGCAAGCGGAAATCATTATCGCTCGGTGCCCGATAATTTTTACCAAAAGGAGAGGAAAAAAATCTCTCTATCTCTTCGTAAATCAGAATTGCTTAAACGATATTTTTCTTTCGTTCTTCTTTTCGTGTAATTTCAACATTAAATTGGTTATTACATAAAAACAAAAAGCAAAAAAGCAAAAAAGAAAAAAAAATAAAAACAAAAGAAGAAAAAGAAAAAAAAAGTAGACAAGATTTTCATCATACCGAATAGTTTCATTACGCTCCGACTAAAATTAAATGCAAATGAGAGGACGATAGGCGTTGGAACGAACGCGCACACATGCGCAAACGGCAAGTGAAATTACTTCTAAACGCGAAATGCATCGAGTAAATTACGTGTTTACAAATATAAGAAATAAATCGCACGCACACGAGCTCGCTAATAAGCGCACTTGCACAACGGCCGACACTTCGCGCGCGCGCGCACTCGTACAGCAGAGGAGGCGAGTTGCCGGGACACGCTAGTGTACGTGCAAACGCGCACGCATTGCGCAACAATTACCACGAAAATGTCTCTACCGATGGGCAAAGGTTGTGCGTAAAAGTTTGTTGAGGGCCACCGAGAGGATAGGATAGGATACTGTGTCGATTACAAAAGCCTCGCAACGACTAGTCATCTTGCCGAGGGCCGTAATCCTCGTAATTTTTTGCTTTTATCTTTTATTTTATTCCTTGGTCAGCCCTCCAATCTCCATTAACAGCAACAATTGAAAAATGGCTCGATTATTTTTATCGTGAAACCTCGCCATGCCACGCTGTGTGTCGTCCCATTATCGCTTCTAACACTTTTCAAGATTCTTTTTTTTAACCCGTTCGCGGAAACTTTTACCCAATTTTCCATCCCCGATTAATTATTTTTTCGGCTTGAATAAGTTCATCGAGCTAGCAATCGTTATCGAGTAAATAGTTCTGAAAGTTGAATAAATATAAATATATACAAAATAATTACACCAAGTATAACTAATAATATAGCAAGGCATTATCTCTCTCTCTCTCTCTCTCTCTCTCTCTCTCTTTTATTCTCTTTTATTAATTCGTTTTAATCGAATATATATACATATATATGTACACACGCGCACACAATTTAAAAACAATTATATTATTTGTTTCCTTGGTATTTGACAAATAGATTGGTATATATTTTTTATTAGGAAAAAATTGTATTCTACACTAATTATTAATACCATCACGTCTACATATCATCCAATCTACCGTTCAATAATTCGCATTAATTAAGCGACCAAGATGAAGCACACAGACGTGCGTGCGTACGCTGATGCATTCTGTCGAAGCGGATGCACGAGTTTTAGAAATTTTGATAAAATAAACCGTCGTCTTGTAGACAATCTATCTCTGCTTACCTTATTCTATTGAAAATGTCCTTTATAATACAAACACTAGTCGAATAAAAGAGAATAAAAGAGAGAGAGAGAGAGAGAGAGAGAGAGAGAGAGAGAGAGAGAGAGATAGAGATTGAGTAAGAATAAAATAATATAATCGATACGAGAATAAGAAATAAACATATTAAAAACAATTGATGATAAATTATATAATAATACTCAATAATGTCATAATGCTTAGAAATTGAATTTTTATACATAAATCATTCGTTGAGTAGAGAACAGTGTAATTTGTTTTTAATTATTTTTCTATTCGATTCTCCTCTTTATCTTAATCTTTTCTTTAAAATTATGAATAACCGCCCATTATCCGTTCCCATACATTAATCGTAAAGTTCATAGTTACTTTAACGATTAGATAATGAGGTAACGATGCTCAAATGCTTCGGGTTTTCCAACTAACGAATAGACACGAATACACACGAATATACTGAGATCGAAGATTCACGCTTTTCGCGTGAAAATCATAGTGAGCATGAGAAAGCGCGAAGGCGAAGAGTCCAAGTCAGGAAAAGTTTTTGCAACGCCAATGATTAAGGCTATGGCAAACAGTGTCGATCATAAAATTGTGATTGGAACGGTGCACACATGTTGAGCACTACAACACGTAATGCCGTCCTCTCGTATCACGTAGAAATGTACGTCGGGTAAACTGGGTTACTGGACTCTTATTATCGTGGCGTCGCACCGCCTTAAGTTGCTGCGCGCGCAAACATATGCGAATACATTGAGAGACGTGCCAGCATTCGTAGGTGTGGGTGAGTGAGTGAGTGAGTGAGTGAGTGCGTGCGTGCGTGCGCGAATGCGCGCATGTTCGTGTGATTACCGGAGTGGATTACCGCAGCTGGCGCGCAAGTGGTGCTTAAAACAGGAACGAAGACGACCGCATCGGCGCGTTAACCACCAGCTGAAAGGGAAAGGTATGTATTGGTTTATTGTGCCTAACTGAGGAAGAGAGAGAGAGAGAGAGAGAGAGAGAGAGAGAGAGAGAGAGAGAGAGAGCGTGACCGGAGAGAAAGCTTCGAGTCCATAGATAGCCCCGTAGAAAACAACGTTTCAATGATAACATTCAACGCCGTGGATCGATTGTATTTCTCGAAACGCTCGGCTTGTTTCCTGATATTCGGTTAATCGCACAATATATATCTTCTTTCCACGGCATTACTTATTTCAAATATGCGATACATCTTACGCATGCGCACTGCTGCGGCACACTCACATGCATCTATATATATATATATATATATATATATACATATCGTCGATATTTATGGGGCTTTGCACATACAGGATTTTACGTGTACTTACTTGTAAGCTCGAGCATCCTCATATTTTTAACGACACGCGATGCGACGTTAAGGAGAGGAGATGACTCTCTTCGGCAAGGTCGAAGCAACGAATCTCATTTAACTTGTAAATCAAATTGATTTAAATTCGAGCATATTTACAATTTCATTCGCCCACTAAGTGTATTCATAAAGTCGAACCGGCCGATATTATCTTCGACCCCCCCCCTCACCCGCATCATTATATACATTATTACATACAGGCGACACCAGCACTATATTATCGAGAGCATTAGCATCGAATATACGAGGACTTTGTAGCGCTTAATGCTCGCTACCAGTCGCCGTTCTCGTTCACCTTCCAATTCCTAGCGGAGTCGAGCTCTTGCGCAACAACATCCGCTCAAGAATCCCCGCAAATCGCCGTCGTCGAAGGGACCGTATGACCGTCCGGTGCAGGCTACGTGTGCCACAATATCCTCGGGATCCAAGTTTCGACCATCGGTCCTCCACCCATAGTACCCGATCTGAGAAACGTCCACGTTGGCGGATCGTTCGCTATACCGCGAGCTGAGCGCATACGTAATAAGGGAAACGAGGGATAGACCGCGGAGGTCGGGTCAGGTAGAGCGAGGGTCGGACTCGAGCCATCGGGGCAGAGGCGCTATTTGCGTAGTGGTGCGCGCGATCCATTATGTATCAGGCGAGCCCTCGTACATCAGCTCCCCCCTCTCCCATCCCGACAATGATAGATCAATGCGACGCGCGCGAATTAATGGGCCACGCGCGCGCGCGCGCGCGCTTACGTACACGTGTCGCGAACGACGCCCTCGTCCTCGTTATCGCCCTCGTGTGATCCCCGACGATCTCTTCGACTGTCACACCGACTGGCGCATTCATCCACGCTCCCGGGTGCCACTTTCCCAAGGATATTCGCGACGCGATGCGACGAGTCCTCGACTCCCTGTCACTAACGAGCCGAGTACATCCGCTAAAATCGCTAGACTCCGCGATAAAGGCGCCATGGTCGAACACTTTATTCTCGGGTAAAGTATCTTATTAGGTCGACCGTCGAGGACGGTGAGATGGAGAAAGTAAGTGGCTGATGAAAAGCCGAATCACGGAGAATGGTAAAATTGGTGTTTCGCTGATGATATTTAGGCTCGTATGTTGATGCGAACAAATCGGGAAAATGAGATCTCCAAAGCATAAAAATGTTTATAATTGTGCAGTTTATTGGGGAATTATCATCATTATACCTGGAAATTCAATAATTGGAGGTCTTAATGCACCGCCATCGAATCGCCACGCCGTCAGTATACTTACGCCTGCAATTAATGCGTCAATATAATATATGGGAGAGCTCGTTGCGGGGGACGAACTTTTGTTATAATGGACAGGTGAAAGAGGAGCGTGAAATGGGCGAGTGTTAAGTTGAGTTTTAACTCGATCGTACGAGTATAAGGCCATTGGGGTGTCTCCCTTCGAGAAGAATGAACTTTTCGACGAAAAGTCGTTAAGTCGATTAATGGAAAAAAAGAAAAAAAGAAAAAAAGAAAAAATAATAATAAAAAAAGGAAGAAGAAAAAAGAGGCCAGCAAGGCCAGCCAACAGCAATGTCGTTCTATTTGATGACGAGGAAGGCGCAGCTTTGAAAAGGAGCCGTGGAAAAGTCGATTACGACTGCCGTAACGAATGTAATGCCAAAGGGGCCAAGCTTTACTCAACTGTCGTGTCAGTGTGATTGTTAGATCACTTGCCCAAGAGAACGACAGCGGGATGCTTTTCCCGAATATTTAACCGATTATTTATTATGAAGAGGCTTCGGCTCGACTGGATTGCTTAACGTTTACGTGCCGCGTACCTGATTATGGAAGAGCATCCGATGCATCTACGGTACGTCCAATTATAGATGATAACGACGACGACGACGACGACGACGACGACGACGACGACGACGACGACGACGACGACGACGACGACGACGACGACGACGACGACGACGACGACGACGACGACGACGACGACGACGACGACGACGACGACGACGACGACGACGACGACGACGACGACGACGACGACGACGACGACGACGACGACGACGACGACGACGACGACGACGACGACGACGACGACGACGACGACGACGACGACGACGACGACGACGACGACGACGACGACGACGACGACGACGACGACGACGACGACGACGACGACGACGACGACGACGACGACGACGACGACGACGACGACGACGACGACGACGACGACGACGACGACGACGACGACGACGACGACGACGACGACGACGACGACGACGACGACGACGACGACGACGACGACGACGACGACGACGACGACGACGACGACGACGACGACGACGACGACGACGACGACGACGACGACGACGACGACGACGACGACGACGACGACGACGACGACGACGACGACGACGACGACGACGACGACGACGACGACGACGACGACGAAGATGATGACGACAGTGCAGACGAGAGAGCTAAGTAAATGAAACGGTAAGTACTATATTGTCTTTCGTTCGGTCTCGGCGCAACCGAGATAGGCGATATAGTCGATGTCTCTCTAGCGCGATATATCGGTGCCCGGGTCGAGTCGAGTCGAGGATCCTTGTCTCCTGCAATTTACGTACGATTATACAGAGATGGGCGCGTGGGCGTCGTCGCGCTCGAAATTCAGGCGTGCGAAATGATATTGCGGCAAACGCGCGGAGCGTCAATCTCAATCTAATCCCGGCATGCGCACACCCAATGTACTTTCTTAGCCGAGGCCAAATCCCGGGAGCCTCGAGCAGGACTCGCGCTCCTATCTGTTTGCCAATTTATACGGAGCTGATTTCTGAGTAATTTGTGAACTTTGATTAGGACTAATTGACGCTCGTTCGAGCGACCTGCGCCAGTCAATGATTTATGAGGGAGATACGGAGCGAGCGCTGTTTGTTCC
>NW_011948429.1:361841-367167 GCF_000503995.2 Ceratosolen solmsi marchali | reverse complement strand
CCTTCGCCCCCCCCCCTCCATCACGGCTCACGGCTCTCGGCTCACGGCTCACGGCTCTCGGCTCTCGGCTCTCGGCTCTCGGCTCTTGTATCTCTTCTGGCAAAGGGAATTTCTTGAGTTGATGTTTTAAAAGAATCTTTGATCATCCAACTTCCTCGCGTCTTTGCTGAATATCACTTTGTTAAACCATAGGCCCTTCGGGCCTTACGCCAATAGTTGCCTGGGCTTTAGAGACAATTAGAAATGGGGGAGCTTTTACGTTCGACGTTCGATAATTTATTCAATGACTTTATTAAAAATACCATCAATGATTATTACAATTAATAAAACAACAATTATAAGCGTGTCGGTGTTGTTGAAGGCTATCCAACTTACGCGCGCGCGCGCGCGCGCTGGTGCAGTCAATTTTATAGAGCATTAAATTCTTTACCGCTTGTTTTCGTCCCTTTTTCTAATTACTTAACGAAGAGTTTGTCACTCTTTGAAATTTGCATTGAAATGACGATTTTAATTTCAAATTCTTCTTTCAAATTGAATGGATTCGTGAGTACGTATTCTAAATATGAAAAAAATTAAAACACAATATGGAAATGCAGAGTGGATGCTGAGAAAAAGAGCGGTGCTTTTATAAAAAGAAAAGAGAAAAAAATGAGAGTAGGGTCTGAGGGGGATGGCGCGGGAAGGGAGGAGGAATTATAAATGAGAGAAAGACTCGCGCTTACACATTCGCTTGTTCGAGAAATGGAAAAATTAAGCAAAACTGCTTCATGTATATGTAAATGCACGATTGTGCGTATTGTGCTTAAAAGCTCTGACCATCCGTGCAGTCGAAAGCTTTGTAAAGCCCTAGCGCTTATAATATCCACTTCTAAAGCTGCGCGTAATCCGCTTGGACGCGTACACCTCTTTCGCCACTATCAAGATTATAATATTTGTTTTTCTTATTCTACCGCGTATACTCTACCTTGTTATCTTCCTTTATTGACGATTCCAAGTCGGCGCTACCTTTTCTTTTATGAACTCCGTTTATTATTCAAGCTTATTCTCGTGAAAATTGCAATGTTTATTTTACCCATCGGCCACGAATAAAAAGAAGAATAAGAAAAGGAAGATGAAGAAGAAAAAAAAAGAGAAGAAGAATAAGAAGCAGAGGGAAAAGGAAAGGAAGGATTACTTAAGTAGCCGATCGTGCATCGCTAATATCACTGACGTTGATCGATCGGCAAATAGTTCGCTATACATTTACCCTTATCGTAATGTTTTAAGCAGCGATAATTGTAATGCTATCGTTGGCAAGGTGCTTCGCACTCTCATAGAGGGACGGAGTATAGTAACGAGCGGCCATTAATCACAACGACAAAGCGATTCACGTGTTTGTGTGCGTGTGCGTGTGTATGAGAGTGTACGAGGCTCTTCGGTAGAAAAACAAAAAGCCAACGAATCCGGAAACGGGCTTATCCGCTCGATCCACGATCGGACGATCGATCGGTAGGGGCTGTGGTGCAAGCGGCTCGGTCTTTTTACTTGGACTTGGCGCGTGAGCTTCCGCGGATGAATTGGCGAGGCGCTCGGGGAATCCGTCGTCTCGTATCCGTTTCGCCCAACAGTCTCCCAAGCCCCGTGTTGTTCTCATGGGCAAAAAATAAAGGAGAACGGTATCCGTTCGTTGGGCGGAAAGGGCTGTAGGGTATGCGGGATACGGTGTGGCTGGATGTATAGGAGAGAGAGAGGGAAACCAAGGAGATTCCCCGGAGTCGATTTAAAATCATTATGGTAATCTGAGTGAGGCGTCGGCAGAAGGCGTAACGCCGCAGCGAGGCAACACACGCTTCATTAAGCTCATCTCGACGCGCAGGTGCTGGTGACTCTGGCCAAACTTCTCCAGAGCCTCCGCCGAGCGAGACTCGTCCTTTCCCAAGCTGTAGTAGCCTGGACTTGACGTTCATTGACCGCGCATCGTAAATTGACAGACACGCTACTTAGTTTCTCCGAGTCGTTGTCATTGTCCCTCGCATTGTCTTTACGCTCGCTCCTATTGTTATTGCCTGCCACTCTCCCATCTCTCGCCTCGCCGCCCCCCCCCTCTCCCTCCCTCACTCCGCCCAACCAGCCAGCCACACTCTCCGACTACCCTTTCCTTCTTCTTCTACGTGGTTTTGGATTTTACAGTTAAAGAGGAGAAGGAGGAGAAGGAGTGGATAACTCCGAATGGATGGACTGACTAGCTTGGGAAAGAAATCGATTTACCTGATGCGGTACAGGGGACCGGTGGATGGTATAAGCTGTCGCGGAAATGGCCACGGCTTGCGCTATGTATAAAATATTGCCACGTTGTTCGTATTATCTATATTTAGGTATTGCGAGGCTCGACTCTTACGTGCTTCTGTCATCCAGGCTATTTTAATTCTTTTTAATCGATAAGACGGCACAGCACGCCACTGTCATATTTACAAAATATGATGCAATAAATAGAGTAGAGTCATTTCGTTGGTGCAATATCGCTTGTACATTATCTTACGAATAATAGTTTGGGTAATAGTGAACTTAATATAATAAACTGCAATTAAATATATAATGAAAAATCGATACCCGCCACTTTCTAAAAGTGTTTTTAAAACAAAAAAAAACAAAATACAAAAAGAAAACAAACGAAAACAAAAGAAAAATAAAGAAAGAGAGGGAGAGAGAGTGAGAGAGAGAGAGAGAGGATAAATTTTGAATTCTGATGTTAGTGCAGTTTCTCGTCGCGGAATATTATTATCATTTTATACTGAAAATAGTTATGCCAACAATACTTTTTTCGCAACAGTGGTTTCTTCAGCTGTATCATTATCTCCGAGCTCCAGTCCATTGCCCTTAATTATCTCAATTTTTCTTTCTTTTTATTGCGATGCAGTGGCTGCTCTGTCCCTTTTCGCTCGCGGTCGAGGGAGCGAGAGAAAGTACGAGTGAGTGCAGGCGTCGAAGTAAAGAAGCTACCTGCAATAATCTCATACGCGTGGTTGTAAAACTCTTTATGCTCGAGGGTCCATCCAAGTTACGGCGGTTGTTGCCGCTGCTATTGCTGCTGCTGCTGCTGCTGCTGCTGCTGCTGCTGCTGCTGCTGCTGCTGCTTGCTGTTACTCTTGCGTATAACAAGGATAGCGCACTTCTTCGGCTTTTACAGTTCGAGTCTGCTTTTTGCTAAACTGGGAAGCACTTGCGAGGCCTTATTATTTTAATCGCGTAATTATGTTGGAAACACACTTTTCGAAAAGAAGGGCTTTTGTTTCGACGCATTCGAATGATTTGAGTGCACATTGCGAGCGCATGTGCCTACGTACATAGCTATTGCCCCCTTTTAAGCACACACTTGTGCTGGTATCCGGAGGATTGTATTCGTCAATGACGGTCGCTGGGCAAATGAAAGAATCGAGCTTCTTTGCATTGGTAATTTTAACGATGAGTGTCGATGGGAGCGGTGAAGGGTGCGTTGGGGGGGGGGGAGAAAAGAGCCATCAGTAACGTAAAGAAATGGCGAAAAAGGGGAGATGAGAAATGATAAGACGAGGTACGCAGGATAAAGCAAATCGAGCCAGCGGCAAATTTTGCAAATAAAACGGACAAGTGAAATGTTCTCGGCTTGCTAAGCGTGACAATACGACGGTCCATCAAAAGTCGAGCAATACAACGTCAACGAAAGATACAAAATAATCAGCCGCATGCCGGTCTTACTTAGTCAGCCGCGCTATACGTTGTAAATAGCTGCGCACTTACTCATAACCGATATAACCTGCGCTCGTATCCTGAAGGATCGGTAGTCGTCATTCCACTATATACAGATAAAAATGAGTGGAAGAAGAAGATGGGAAAGAAGAAATATAAAAAATGCGTCTTGTTGCTCGTCGAAAGGTTAGCGCGAGGATTCAAACGTAAAGGAATAATAAACGATTAAACGCGATTACGTTGCGATAATACGGCTGACAGCGTGGATGGATAGCGAAGATCCATCGCGAGCTTTCTGACCTCCTTTATTTATATCTATCCATGTCCAAGGAGTTCTCGACTCGAGTTCAGAAGATGAGTAAGTCCGACAGAATAGCGAAGGACAATTTTTAAGGTCTGTATTAATCATTATTTAATCGCGCTGGAGCCTTGATACCGGATCCTCATATACATGAGAATGTCGATGTTTCCTGCTCTTGAATGCGTCTTTTTATAGTCCGCCTTTCATTCTGAATTTTCAAACCGCGACGTATTTTTCATTATGATAGTTAAAGAAATTTATTTTATTCGTTTGCGAAAGAATAAAAAAACAATGCATTATGTGAATCATCTGGCTTGGGGGAGGGGGGGGTGTGGAACGAACGAACAAGAAAATTGTCCGTAGTTATATTTATTTGTAAATAATTTAAGCCTAAGTATCATTGAGTGCAGCACAAGCAATCAAGTCAAACGAGACATAAATAATAATTTGACATAGAGAAGATACACGACTTTGATCGGCATTGATTAATTATTTTCATTGGAATCGCGAATATATGAAAATCATAGCTGACCGTCATTGCAGCATCACCCACATTATTATCCTCCGTTATCAATGTCACGAAAATAAAGCGGATAATTTAAACGAACGTTAACGAACTCTTATCAATTAGGTGATTAAGAGGCTAATAAACTTGTCAGAAGTAAGCAGTCCAGCAAGCATACATACGTCACGAACCCGTGAATTTTAACAACACGGCACTTGTGCTTAAAGTATCGGACGAGCATAATTTATGCAATGAATTATAAAATGGAACGTCCAGCCGACAAAAAGCGAAAATTCCTGCTCACCAATTAAAAGCAGCGGAAAGAATAATCTTGCGAGCGTCGTTGTTTGATCACCGCCTCCGCCCCCCACCCCCAATCCCTCATCGTCCTTCTTCGTCCACCCCTCCACCCAATCCCAATAGCCCCTCTTCTCCTTCGTAACCTAATCAGCGATCGTCACCGCCATTCCACCACCACCATTAACATCACGACAAGAGCCGCGACACTCGGGCACAAGCACAAATTGCCCGATCGAAAGAACCAACCTGGTCATACAATTTTAATTGACAAGAATCGGCCTCACTTTCTCCGCGCCCCCAAAACTAAGTCGAATTTCTTTTCTCACGGAAATAAAAATACGCTTCCCGGGCTTGTCTCGCCGGCCCTCCTCGGATTCATTAGCGTCATCTTCAATTCGCGACCGAGCACCCGATCCCCGGGCCGCAGTCTGACACGATTACCCACATTCAGCAACGAGACTTTCTCTCGCAAACTCGCCAATGCGCCCTCGGCCAAGCGATCATCGAGCCAGTCG